>NC_091118.1:210840528-211070528 GCF_040183065.1 Periplaneta americana | reverse complement strand
GTGTGTGTGTGTGTGTGTGTGTGTGTGTGTGTGTGTGTGTGTGTGTGTGTGTGTGTGTGTGTGTGTGTGTGTGTGTGTGTGTGTGTGTGTGTGTGTGTGTGTGTGTGTGTGTGTGTGTGTGTGTGTGTGTGTGTGTGTGTGTGTGTGTTTTTTGACGTCCACACCAGCGCAGTTTCAAATGTTGGCAAACAAAGAAACAAATGCTAGGGACGCGATAAAATTGTGCGATAATCAGCCATGATTGGTTGAAATACGTCCTTTCGTACCGTTTTATTGGTCAAAAGTAATATGGCGTAGTAAGAGTGTAATAGTCTACAGTAATCTCACTAGAGGTTTTGATTTATGTAGAAAAAATCAAATCTCGAGTGGGATTTAATTGACTATTACACGATTAAAAGAAAGTATTCATTCAACCATTCATTCATTCATTCATTCATTCATTCATTCATTCATTCATTCATTCATTCATTCATTCATTCATTCATTCATTCATTAATTCATTCATTCATTCATTCATTCATTTATTATATTCCATAGATCTTACATGAGCAATGAAGCTTTAAGATGTGGAACAAGTCAAAATTTTACAATATTACAATTACAATGTTTACAAATTTTTACAATATTTTACAATTTTTACAGTTTTACAATTTAGTAATTTTCTACAATGATGATATGAGGTCCGAGGATTCGCCAAAAGATTACCCGTCATTTTCCTTTTGGTTGTGGAAAACCTCGTTAAAAACCCAACCAGGTAATCAAATCAAAGGGTGAAATGAAGCGATGCTTGGGACTCGCTTCAGTCCCACGGCTGGGGAAAACCTCGGAAGAAACCATTCAAATAGACCAAAGGGGGATCCAACCCAAGCCCGAACGCAGCTCCGGATCAGCAGCCCAGCGAGTCTGCCGACTGAGCTACATCGATGGCTCTACTAAAAGTATACAATACATAGCCAATCAGATTATTAAATTTACAAACGCAAACGATCATTCATCAGTTGAGCTATATGTAATACAAAACATGTTAATTAAATTTAAGGCATAAACAATTCAATCAGTTGTGATATACAGAAATTGATAATACATATCATGCAAACTACTTCAAATTACAAACACAAACAATTTATCAATAGAGCTATACAGATTACTATTCAATTTATTTAAAGATTAAAAGAAAGTATATAAAGATTAAACGAAATAAAATACTCTAATACAATTAAATATTGACTCACTAAAATACTATACTGTCTTCAAATGTATTATTGTACCATCTTATCATTACAAATATTCCGCTAGATGGCAGTAGTGTGTTATGATGATGTTATCTTGTTAGCAGTTGTACCAACTATACAATCTTCATTGAACTCTATGGACGATTACTAGTCAAGAAGGCTTTGTTGATTCAGTTTCACTTTTTGAAGTTGCATTCCACTTCAATTATCAAAATATATTAAACAATATCTGATACGTGACTATCCATAATCTCATACAGCAGAAGCTATAACATAACCTAAATAATATAAACAAGATAAATGATAGAAAAGTTTTAATTAAGGATGAAATAAACATTAATCATTTTAAAAGGTACAATCATTGAAATTACTATGTCGGTAAGCAAGGAAATAAATGCTAGGGAGTTGATAAAAACAAAAAAATATTAGGGAGGTGATAAAAAATCAAATGCTAGGATGGTGATACAAATTGTAGAATAAGCAGCCATAATTGGTTGAAACGTGTTGTTCCGTACCGTTTTATTGGTCAAAAGTTGTATGATATATTAAAATTGTATTGAAAATCATTAAATTTTTACCACATATTTATAATCTTATGCAAATCTGGCTTTCAGGTAGTAGCTCCCTGTAGAGCAGGTTTGAATAATTTCAAGGAAAAATTGTTCCGGGGCCGGGTATCGATCCCGGGACCTTAGGCTGAATGCAACAACACTCTGACTGAGCTAGATTTGCAATTTCAGTTTTGTCCCTTAAATGTGAAGAAATTTGATGCGAACAATTGAAACATTTCGTTCTGCAAAGGAATTTTACAAAGTTACATTTATTCTACAATATGAATTTCAGAGAATGTTATTTACATGGGAGAAATATACATATATACAAAGTTTCATGAAAATATCTTAAGTACTTTTCGGGTTATCATGTAAATGCTGATCGAATGAACAAACTACTCCAAAAATAGTCATAATTAAAAAAATCTCTTTGGTATCCAAGAACATTGCTTAGTGATATATAGATTATCTACTATATAAGCCATGCCAATTTTTATTTCTGAGATACTGAGGGAAAGAAAATGTTGAAATACTAGGGAAATTATAACTATCTAAAGATGTTCCTTCTCCCCTAAAGAAAAAAAAATAGTTATATCAAAGTAAGGTCTGACCTAGCACAGTTTTTATGTCGCAATTTCCAGTTGAACTTGTCAAGATTCCAACTCATGTCCTCAGCGTTCAGATGCGACGTTCAGCCAAAACAGTGAGTTCACGATATTAGGTTTATTCAAGCCCCGAGCTTTGGAAGGAAGCTTTGGTCTACAAAACTGTCTCTAGGTAACCACAGTCGTTCGTCATTTTGCCTATAATTTGCCCCTCAACAAATATTATAGACTAGTACAGAGAATGGCGAAATTGGCACTCGCAGAATGTGGCAACTCTTCTGAAGTCTGGTTAAATATTTGAACGCGTTGTACAAACTCTTGTGACCAATTCAAGTGTGAAGTATGACTTAATAGATAGGAACAATAAACATTGTGACAGTAAAATAAATGTAGAATGACTGTATGGCCATGTGGACAGAACAACCCTTTCGCTAGCCACTGGGGATGTTTGTTTAGTAACGTGTAGATCATCCAGAGTGTGCAGAATCATTGAATGATTATGAACTGGCCTGAAAAATTGAAATATTAAGAGAATATCGTTGAAAATTTTATGAATACCCCGGAGAGAACAGCGGAATGCATGAAATTCCTAGAAAAGCGTATTTCAACAATTTGAGTGAGAATTGAAATTCGCATATAGAACAAATAACACTCTACAAAAACATCTCAACACAAAAACAAACAAATACAACCACTCAGGCGTATACAAACTCAAATGTAACACCTGTAAAAACTTCTACATAGGACAGACAGGCAGATCATTTCAAACACGTTACAAAGAACACATCACAGCCATAACAAAATTACAAAACACCTCCAAATATGCAGAACACATAACAAATGCTAACCACACCCACAGAGACATCAACACAGACATGGAAATACTACACATCCAACCAAAAAGCCAGAAACTAAACACACTAGAACAATATGAAATATACAGACACACAAAAACACACCCCAACGAAATTCTCAACACACAACTCAATTTCAGAACACACACATTCTTTGACTCTATACTGTACCACAGGAACACACCCCCACAGGAAACAGAACAAGTGGCGCCAAGACCAAAAACGACCAGTTCTGAAGATGACCGATAAATAGGTCGAAACATGTAAACAAGGTACGTTGAAATTTAACACAGGAAAGTCATATCATACATATTCTGAAGTGAAATTTGTAATTGATTATGGCCATGCATTACACACAATCGTATCTTCCTGATTTTGGTATTATGGGGAATATGTTTGACAAATTGAAGGGTTCATACCAAAAGAATCCCTATAATTAATATAGTTTATTGCCACAAAAAATACAATACAATAGTAATATACGTTACAAGAGCGGTATGTTGACGTTTTCATGGTCGAGGAAAAGTTGGAAAAAGCGAAACGTAGTTGAGCTTTTTTAATTTCCGAGAACATGAAAACAAATATACCGCTCGTGTATCGTACGTTATTTTGTGCGAAGATCGTTTATTACATACCTGAAAGACGAATTTCTAATTAGTTGCAATGAAATCTCCATGTTGGTTTCTGTTTAATGACGGCAACTTCGGAACACCAAAATATCTTTCTTTATCATTGTTGCTATAAAATGTTTTCTGTGTTTACTATACTCCAGCAAGCCGTGATATATGTCTGTCTTTTTTTTTCCCCAGTCTATAAATGCGAACTTAAAACAAACGGTAAGGTTATGTAATGATTTATTTTTTCATTTTAATATTTTAACAACATTATTTATATAACATATTGCAGTAATAACATCGGCATCTGGAATCTTGTTCATATTTTCACGGCTTCCTTAATGTTACTTGTATCAGGAATGCAATAAGTTTCGTGGAGTAGTAGACTTTACTTAATTTTTGAAAATATTTAAAAACAATAATTAACATTGCAATTTAGGTGAAATTGCAGTGGTAAGTTTCCAATTTATAATTATTACTATGTTAAACGTCTCTAAAAATAATATGTTAAAAGCCTAAAGCAGTAAAATGAATGTCGCGCTTAAGCGGTAAGAAGAGGGAAATTGTTATGTGTGTTACGTTGGGAATATTGAATGTGGTATTTCACACTTACCGCGTATTGGTTCTGTGCGGAAAACAAGCAAATACGCACGATCTCGCACAAATAAATTAAAAAAATACAAAATTCTAGCGCTCCTAAGAAAGAGGATTCGGTACATAATAAATTCACGTAGATATATTATAATAAAATATCTAAAATTAATAATTACTTATAACAAATTGCTTACATACATTTTTAAATTTCGAACTGTTGCAAATAAATAGATGTCGGTATTCCTTTATTAATTTGTTATAAATTCTAGGGCCGATATTAGTACTATGGTTGAAAGCAGTGCTCGTTAAACGCTTGTGTTGAAACTAACGTATTGTATCCATGTCTTTTGGTTTCGTGTTTGTGATATATAAATATTTAAAGAAAATAATTCCCCCCTCATTGATGGTGACCATAAAGATCCAGAATAAAAGCACTACAGAAAAATTTAGAAAGACAGGAATTGTTTAGTAAAATATTCAGAGAAATGCAAACCCATCAGAATCATAAACCCATATTTCTCCGCATGCGACCATGAATCTTTTGATAGAAATTGGTGCATACACTCGAATTTAACATTTATTTTAAAATTCAGATGGTATTTGTAATTTTTATTCCTGTTTATAAAGCCTAAAATCTCGCAAAAACTAAATTTTGTGCTGATTATTTCAGAAAGAGTTTAAGATGAGTTATTAAACAGTATTCTATCACTCGTTTCCATTTTCCACTCAAAATTTTTCTAAAAATTTAGTTTTTGCGAGATTTTAAGCTTTATAAACTTACTTACTTACAAATGGCTTTTAAGGAACCCGAAGGTTCATTGCCGCCCTCACATAAGCCCGCCAGTGGTCCCTATCCTGTGCAAGATTAACCCAGTCTCTATCATCATATCCCACCTAGCTCAAATCCATTTTAATATTATCTCCCCATCTACATCTCGGCCTCCCTAAAGGTCTTTTGCCCTCCGGTCTCCCAACTAACACTCTATATGCATTTCTGGATCCGTCCATACGTGCTACATGCCCTGCCCATCTCAAACGTCTGGATTTAATGTTCCTAATTATGTCAGGTGAAGAATACAATGCGTGCAGTTCTGCGTTGTGTAACTTTCTCCATTCTCCTGTAACTTCATCCCTCTTAGCCCCAAATATTTTCCTAAGCACCTTATTCTCAAACACCCTTAACCTGTGTTCCTCTCTCATAGTGAGAAAGCTTTATAAACATGAATAAAAATTACAAATCCCATCGGATTTTTCTAATTCCTTAAAAAAAATGTTAGATTCGAGTGTATGCACCAATTTCTATCAAAAGATTCATGGTCGCATGCGATATATGATCTGAAATATGTGTGACTTTATGTATAAAATTTAATAAAATATTGATATTAATTTGATGTATTTTGAATAAGGTACACGCACCAAATAACGCCACCTTAACACTTCAGTCGCCTTTGCTCTGGAAATAAGTTATGTACAAACACGAAAATTATGAAATAGAAACTGTAATTTCATCTTTACAAAATAGCACAATGGAAATGGATATATTATATACCGAACAATAATTATAACTCAAATAGGAAAACTTTGTAAGCTGGGGTTATTAGGAACGGGTTGTCCAATTAACGCCGCCTATTTTCTAGTAACCTATACACTTATAATTGTTAATGAATTATTTTTCCTAAGCAACACACATTGAACTAAGCGACTAAATTTGAGTTTCTGTTAATAAAAGATACAAAATCACTCAATACCAATGAAAGATTCTTGTTCTGAAACTGAAACACCAGATGGATTAGGAAAATATGTTTTCCAGTGACTGCTTACTAAAAAAAAAAAAAAAAAAAAAAAAAAAAAAAAAAAAAAAAAAAAAAAGAAAGAAAGAATATGACACAGTAGAAAGTTATTAAACACAAAAGCATTTATCTCAGTTTAATATGAATGTTTTCCAACAAGTAAAACAAAAAAATTAAGTTATGTAAAATAAAAAAAAAATTAAGAGTTCGATAAGCAATTGAACTAATATCATCACTGCACACTCTGAACATTTGTAAGTTGAAAGCTTAGTGATTTTCCTGATGTTTTCACACTGATGCTGTACTGGCAGCCTTAGTACTAACATAACCTAAAATTTTGTCTGTAGACCTTTAAGGCCACATGGCGTTAAAGCGCTGCTGAGTACTTGATAACATGACATGCCTGTTTCTCAAACATTTTCAAATTTTATAGATAGCAAATACTTTCTATACATAGAAGAATTTTTAAGGATCTCGAAAATATATAGCTTAATATAGTTATTATTTGGTCAACACACAAAATAAAATATTGCCTCTTACCTTGATATAAGAACAGCCATTCACTATCAACACACAACAGGAAAATGATGGAATATAATGTCACTCGTAAATGTCAGCGGACAGCTAGTAACTCATTTCATCACTAGATTGCAAGCGAATGCAGGCTACAGTAGTGCACTACCGAAAACTTGTGTCGATAACAAATTTTAATAGGGTGGCGTTAAAGGTATACATGGCGTTATTTGGCTCAGGGACCTTACATTAAACTCAAAAAAAAAAAAAAAAAAAGTTTCTGTAGGATAATCAATACGTTTTTTAATACATATTTTAATTATTCTTATTCTTATAATTGCGTAAAGCATTTATGTTCGTAATTGTTATTGTGAGCATGGTTTGGATTGTAAGGATGTTTGGGATTTGAAATAATAGTAATATACGTTACAAGAGCGGTATGTTGACGTTTTCATGGTCGAGGAAAAGATTGAAAAAGCGAAACGTAGTTGAGCTTTTTTTAATTTCCGAGAACATGAAAACAAACATACCGCTCGTGTATCGTACATTATTTTGTACGAAGATCGTTTATTACATACCTGAAAGAGGAATTTCTAATTAGTTGCAATGAAATCTCCATGTTGGTTTCTGTTTAATGACGGCAACTTCGGAAAACCAAAATATCTTTCTTCAACATTGTTGCTATAAAATGTTTACTGTGTTTACTATACTCCAGCAGGCCGTGATATACGTCCGTCTTTTTTCCCCCCAGTCTATAAATGCGAACTTAAAACAAACGGTAAGGTTATGTAATGATTTATTTTTCATTTTAATATTTTAACAATATTATTTATATAACATATTGCAGTAATAACATCGGCATCTGGAATCTTGTTGATTTTTTTCACGGCTTCCTTAATGTTACTTGTATCAGGAATGCAATAAGTTTCGTGGAGTAGTAGAGTTTACTTAATTTTTGCAAATATTTAAAAACAATAATTGACATTGCAATTTAGGTGAAATTGCAGTGGTAAGTTTCCAATTTATAATTATTACTATGTTAAACGTCTCTAAAAATAATATGTTAAAAGCCTAAAGCAGTAAAATGAATGTCGCGCTTAAGCGGTAAGAAGAGGGAAATTGTTATGTGTGTTACGTTGGGAATACTGAATGTGGTATTTCACACTTACCGCGTATTGGTTCTGTGCGGAAAACAAGCAAATACGCACGATCTCGCACAAAAGTCTATTTCTTTTCATTTCTGTCTTCATACTCCCCGCATTTACATTTAACAAGACGGAGCCTTCTCGTTAAGTACTCCATAATCGTTTTCTCATTCCATGAGGCCTAGTCTCCAGACAACAATGTAATTGATAGTCGAAACGATTCACACATCAATATGACGTCAGTTTGTTGTTTGAAATTGTAATGAATAATAATATCATTACAGACAATAATTGGATTTATTTGGAAATTAATACAAAGTTCAGTATTTCAGAAATGTTATACTCCGAATGTTTATTAATCTTCCAACGTATGTAGGAATAATTTTTATTATGTTAAAATTAAATCTAATACGCGTTGAAAACGTTTGCCAATTTTTTCCAAGTCCATCTGATACCGAAATCACAGATCTACAGCAACTGTTTTTAACATGGCCCCCATGTATAAAGATATAAATAAAGTAATAAAGAAGCATCAAAATACGTCATTCACTTATTAATTAATACGTCATTGTTATTCTTGGAATTATCTATATAAAGAGAAGACATCCCGGAAAGTTTGGCGGTTTCTTTCAGGAAATGCTGCAATGAACATAACCTCCCAAAATAGAAAAACAAATGAACCCGGATCTGTCAACGCAATAAATATAGGCTGCACACATCACTTGATAGTGTTGTGTAGAAGCACAGTCTGATATATACAATCACGAAGCTTGAGTTTATGAGGGTGCTAGGAACAATAGACTGTGCAGGCACCATTTCGCATTGTCTGTAATGAGGCGATAGTAGCGATCCTATTGGTTGGCAACTATCTATGGATGCATATTTACTACATATTGAGCTTCGCGGTAGAAGCATGAATGAAGAAATGTAACTCTTCAACTAGTGAATGCAACTCCCATAAGAGGCAATGCTGAAATCTTTGTTACACAATTGTCGAATGTCAACGTAGAAAAACCTTCCGCTTAAAAAAAGAAATCCAGAGACTAAGATAAAAGAATCGACATAAAGACAAATACATTCGTGAGGGTAAATTCACCCCGTAACCTCCATCGCGAGTGAGCAGTTTCTCAATTAATTTAGTGAAGTGTAGGCCTAAGTCTTCTGTACAAGATTTCCGAGTACGCTTTACAAAGACAATGCAGAACATGGGCATAGCTGTGTATTTATACAATCACTTAACACATTTTTGTGAATCAAGCAAATTTAACAAAATGTCTGGTATATTTTCAGTAGAATTCAGCATAATAATAATAATAATAATAATAATAATAATAATAATAATATATACTAATAATAAATCTGTAGCCGAAATTTTTCTGGTAATTTTCTATTTTCCAAAAATAATTGGTCCTAACATATATAATTAACCACCCTGAAACCGAAAATCGCTTTTTTGAAATTTTTGTTTATATATCTGTCTGTATGCTTGTTACCTTTTCACGCGATAATGGCTGAACGGATTTCGATGAAAATTGGAATATAAATTAAGTTCGTTGTAACTTAGATTTTAGGCTACATGGCATTCAAAATACATTATTTGAAAGGGGGGGTTGTAAGGGGGCCTGAATTAAATAAATCGAAATATCTCGCTTATTATTGATTTTTGTGAAAAATGTTACATAACAAACGTTTCTTTCAAAACAATTTGCGATAAGTTTTATTCCTTGAAAAATATTGATAGGACTGATATTTAATGAGATAAATTAGTTTTAAAATGAAAATAAGTGCCATCTAAGGCTGTGTAATGAATAGCCTTCGTCTATAAGGGGCCTTGGACAGCAACAATCGAAAGCTATGAAAGATAGTCTACAGAGAATATTTCTGTGTTTGTATGAAGTAATATCGGAAGCTAAACTAACCGATTTGTATAATTAATTATTATTTCACCATTGGAAAGTGTAGTTTGTCTAGATGACATAATGCTATAATGTTATTACAGTAACTTCTGATATAATATAATGTAATGTAATGTAATGTAATGTGATATGATATATATGATATGATATATGATATATGATATGGTATGATATGATATATGATATGGTATGATATGATATATGATATGATATAATATAATATAATATAATATAATATAATATAATATAATATAATATAATATAAGTTATTTGAGGGGTTCATAACCATAGTGGGCCAAGCGCCATTTACTGAATACGTACAAAACAAGGGTTAAAATTAAGTTATTACCATAATTCAATGAAAACCTATAACAAGTAAAATAAAATATACACATTAAATCTAAATGATGTCAATCTTCATTAAACTATGGTTGCATGTAATAAAAATTAAGAAACATGTTAAAGGAATTGTCATTACACCAAATGAGTGTCTCTGAACCAAAATAATAGCATTTTAATTATTTGGATGCAATTTAAATTAAGTAACATATTAAACGATTTATCCTTCTATCAAACACGAATGTTCCCTGGATAAAACGTCCTATTTTAATTATGTAATTACTTTATATTTATTTTTAACGGGTGCAGCGGAGCGCACGGGTACGGCTAGTAATAATAATAATAATAATAATAATAATAATAATAATAAAATAATGGTCACGTTTGAATTACTGTTTCTCATATTGAAAAAAGTACTACATGCACTGTCTAATATCACAGTCTAGTATATACAGTTACGAAGCTCAATATGTATTAAATATGCAACCATATACAGTTGCTAACCGCTAGGATCGCTACTATCACCTCATTACAGACAATACGAAATAGTACCTGCACAGTCTATTGTTCCTAGCAACCTCATCAACTCAAGCTTCGTGACTGTGGTAATATAGTTTACTATACATAGGGATTTAAGATGGGAAATTATTACAGGAAATTTTTATAGGGAAAAAAAGTTGTATTTAAAATACTGGTACATTGAAGTGCCGCTATGACATATTTTCTAAATAGGTTCATTGGAAATAATTTAAACAAAATTTTAAGATGTAACTTCATTTGTTTGTTTAATATTTTAGATTTTTCTTTCTTCTAAAGTCAGTTTTTTTTTTTATTTCCGTTGTGTTTAACATCGAGTTTCATGGGGCTGTGACAGAATTAACACAAAATTAAAAATAACCACAGAATGTATTTAATTATTCCGACATCTATTTATAAAATAAAATAGTTTTTATTGTGTTTCCGTATATTAATTTCATTCCATCTACATTTTCATATAAATTTCCTGTGAAATATAAAGGAAAGATAATATTATTAAATTATTTATTTTCCATGTTAAATCACTATGTAGGCCTACAATAAACTTTGTGCGAGATCGTGCGTATTTTCTTGGTTTCCGCACAGAACCAATCCGCGGAAAGTTTAAAATTCCACATTCAGTATTCCCAACCTAACACACATAACAATTTCCCTCTTCTTACCGCTTAAGAGACATATTCATTTTACTGCTTTGGGCTTTAACATATTATTTTTAGAGACGTTCAATATAGTAATAATTATAAATTGGGAACTTACCACTGCAATTTCACCTAAATTTCACTGTTAATTATTGTTTTTAAATATTTGCAAAAATTAAGTAAACTCTACAACTCCACTAAAGTTACTGCATTCGTGATGCAAGTAACATTAAGGAAGCCGTGAAAAAGTCAACAAGATTCCAGATGCCGATGTTATTACTGCAATATGTTATATAAATAATATTGTTAAAATATTAAAATGAAAAATAAATCATTACATAACCTTACCGTTTGTTTTAAGTTCGCATTAGTAGACTGGGGAAAAAAAAAAGACAGGCGTACTGTATGTCACGGCCTGCTGGAGTATAGTAAACACAGAAAACATTTTAAAGCAACAATGTTGAAGATGATATTTTTGTTTTGCAAATTTGCCGTCATTGAACAGAAACCAAGATGGAGATTTCATTGCAACTAATTAGAAATTCCTCTTTCAGGTATGGAATAAACGATCTTCGCACAAAATAATGTACGATACACGAGCGGTATGTTTGTTTTCATGTTCTCGGAAATTAAAAAAGCTCAACTACGTTTCGCTTTTTCAATCTTTTCCTCGAACATGAAAACTTCAACATACCGCTCTTGTAACATATATTACTATTGTGGCACACAAAATATGAAACCTAATTCTTTGAAATAAAGTCATTTTCATGTCACTGTGTTCAGATTATGTGGGGAGGGGGGAACTTGTGGTTGAGTTTACTAGGAGAAAGATGTCTGTATTTGTATACATTTCATTTAAGTAAAGTTATCTACTCGTAAATAGGATATTTACGCGCAAATTTTCCGATAAAATGTGTGCCATTTACATATTTTTTTCTGCATAGCTCCATGTGCATTAAAAAAAAAATCTTTGCTTTTCCAGACCCTAGTTAAGTCTTCTTTGAGAAAGCTGTGAAGTACCGTATATAGCATATTGTCGTTAGTTCTGTAAGTTTGTTAGTAGAAGCAGATCTGAAAAGTTACTTCCCGCCCCGCTGTGTTAAAGCTCGCCGACATGCAACTTGTAAAAACCCGCTTCCTAGGAACTTCATTCTATTGATTAAATTACGTCAATGAAAATGATAACAAATAATTTGTACCGAATAAGCGTTCACCACGAAAGTGACCTTAATTGTTCACCCGAACGTTTCCGAAATTGCACGAATCATGTTTGATTTCCATTTTTTATTTCCGATTGATTACAATGGACTTATTTATCCTGCCTGTCGATTTCTTTGCAATTCTGGGTCCTTTTCGGAAGCTTGCCACTTAACATTTTCATAGAATGAATTCTTTTTTGTTTGAAATATTGTTTAGCCTACATGCTAAGATTGATATTGTTTATTGCCAGAAAAATGCAATACAAAGAAATTGTAAATTAACAAAATTCTAGTCCACATCTATGGAGTAACGGTTAGCGCGTCTAGCAGCGAAATCAGGTGGCCCGGGTTCGATTCCCGGTCGGGACTAGTTACCTGGTTGAGGGTTTTTCCGGGGTTTTCCCTCAACCCAATATGAGCAAATGCTGGGTAACTTTCGGTGCTGGACCCCGGACTCATTTCACAGGCATTATCACCTTCATCTCATTCAGACGCTAAATAACGTAAGATGTTGATAAAGCGTCGTAAAATAACCAACTAAAAAAAAAAAAACAAAATTCTAGCACTCCCTGAAAGAGTGTTTTCTCGTGCTCAGGGAAGGATTCGATACATAATAAATGTACATGCATAAATTACAATAAAATAACATCTAAAAATTATTAATTGCTTATAAGTTCCTTACATACTTTCTTAAATTTCAGACTGTTGGAGTAAATGTAGGTAGGCCTATTTCTTTATTAATTTGTTATAAATTCTAGTACCGATATTTATTTATTTACTTTATTTATTTATTTATTTATTTATTTATTTATTTATTTATTTATTTATTTATTTATTTATTTATTTATTTATTTATTATGATGCAGTTAAGGCCATCAGGCCTTCTCTTCCACAATACCAAGAATACAAATACAATAATAGAAATAAACAGAAAAAAATACACTATATACAAAATCAAGACTGAGGAAAAAAAACACTATAAACAAAGTAAATCCACACAAAAATATACACAGGTTGCAGTCACACAAACTTTAAATGAGTGATTAAGTATCATAATTAATTGCATCCTAACTAATTAACTAACATAAACAAGAAACTTGCAATTTTAATATAGATTAAAAAAGAAAAAGGAAAAAAAAACACAAATCAATACTTCTAGCAATACCTAAAAAACATTAACTAAGACAAAATTTTCCAATTTAATTTTGAATTGTGATAAAGTCCGGCAGTCCCTGACATCATTAGGTAACGAATTCCAGAGGCGAGGCATTTCTACAGTATAGGAAGACAAGTATTAGTACTGTGGTTAAAAGCAGTACTTGTTAAACATTTTGGTTTAAACAAACTTATTGTGTCTATGCCTTTGATATTGTGTTTGGGAGTATGTGATCAGAAATATGTGTGATTTTTATGTATGAAATATAATAATGCATTGATATAAATGTGATGTATTTTCAAGACTTTAAATTCCAAAAACAGTAACATTTTTCTGTAGAATAATCAATAGGCCTAGGTTTTTTTATACACATTTTAATTATTCTTCTCTGTAATAAATCGCCAACAATCGCAAAAAAACATGGCGTTCTGGCAGAAAGAAGTTGTTTACGAGTTAATCAAATTATATGAATTAAACCCATGTCTGTACACCATGGGGTCTGTGGAATACCACAAAAAAGAAGAAAAATAATGCATATGAGGAAACTGCAAGATATATCTCGAGTTAAATCGATATAGAGCCACCAGCGTAGCTCAGCCTGCTAAGACGCATGCCTTCCGATCGGAAGTAGCACTCGGGCACGGGTTCAATTCCCGCTTGGGCTGATTACCTGGTTGTTTTTTCGGAGGTTTTCTCCAATCGTAAGGCAAATGTCAGGTAATCTGTGGTGAATTCTCGGCCTCCATCTCGCTACATATCTTACTAGGAGTATTTTCCTGTCACCAATCTCAGCGACGCTAAATAATCTAGTAGATGATACAGTGTCCACAAAAAAGGATGTAGATTAACCCAAACTACATTATCCTAATGTATTTTACATTGCTTCTGGGACACCCTGTATTTTATTTTCTACTAAAAAAATTGTTAGAAATTACTTTATTGTAAGTTTATGAAGAAATGTGCAATATTTTTAGCACAAAAAATAAATTTACAATATTGTTCCTAAGTTTGGAGTAAAATAAGATGCAGCAATTTGAGCACTGTATAGGCCTAAGCTTTAATGAAATTTAATGCTAAATATTTCGAATGCTTTAGTGAAAAGCTGGTTAAATACCTTTCTACAGAGTTTAATATTTCCATTACGGAGGAACGTCGTTTTAATGTTGAATTACCTCTGATTTCCAAGGCCCCTTCATTTGTCTGTAATATTAAAGAGAGATTTATCACTTTTGTTGACGTCGTACAAAATTTTGTCCAATATTCTTTTGAGAAGATTAACTCCATATGTAGATGAAATTATTGGGGATCATCAGTGCGGTTTTAGGCGTAATAGATCAACTATTGATAAGATGTTTTGTATTCGACAGATAATGGAGAAAAAATAGGAGTATAAGGGTACTGTACATCACCTATTCATAGATTTCAAAACGGCATATGATTCAGTTAAGAGAGAAGTTTTATATAATATTCTTATTGAATTCGGTATTCCCAAGAAACTAGTCCGATTAATTAAAATGTGTCTCAGTGAAACGTACAGCAGAGTTCGTTTAGGCCAGTTTCTGTCAGATACGCTTCCAATTCACTGTGGGCTAAAGCAAGGAGATGCACTATCAACTTTACTTTTTAACTTTGCTCTATAATATGCCATTAGGAAAGTCCAGGATAACAGAGAGGGTTTGGAATTGAACGGGTTATATCAGCTGCTTGTCTATGCGGATGACGTGAATATGTTAGGAGAAAATCCACAAACGATTAGGGAAAACACGGGAATTTTATTTGAAGCATGTAAGGAGATGGGTTTGGAAGTAAATCCCGAAAATACAAAGTATATGATTATGACTTGTGACGAGAATATTGTACGAAATGGAAATATAAAAATTATTGTTGTTGTTTTCTAATGCCAGACAATAAAGTCATTTGGCCTCTTGCACTCCAATATTTTTCAAAGATATTATCATGGTCAGCCACTGAAGCACAGATTTTGAGGTGTTCCAAATCCATTTCTTGGTTTGAGTTGCACAATGGGCAGTTAGGGGACTGATATATTCCAATTCTATGCAGGTGTTTGGACAAGCAATTATGGCCTGTTGCCAATCTAAATGCAGCTACAGACGATTTTCGTGGTAAATCGGGAATTAACTGTGGATTATGATGCAGAGATATAAAAATTGTCAATTTATCTTTTGAAGAGGTGGAAAAATTCAAATACCTGGGAGCAACAGTAACAAATATAAATGATACTCGGGAGGAAATTAAACACACAATAAATATCGGCAATGCCTGTTATTATTCGGTTGAGAAGCTTTTATCATCCAGTCTGCTGTCAAAAAATCTGAAAGTTAGAATTTATAAAACAGTTATATTACCGGTTGTTCTGTATGGGTGTGAGAGGAACATAGGTTAAGGGTATTTGAGA
The DNA here is from genome assembly GCF_040183065.1 of Periplaneta americana. NCBI lineage: Eukaryota > Metazoa > Arthropoda > Insecta > Blattodea > Blattidae > Periplaneta > Periplaneta americana. Next base: position 211,054,429 of record NC_091118.1, on the reverse strand, counting down.
TTAAGGTGCTTAGGAAAATATTTGGGGCTAAGAGGGATGAAGTTACAGGAGAATGGAGAAAGTTACAAAACACAGAACTACACGCATTGTATTCTTCACCTGACATAATTAGGAACATTAAATCCAGACGTTTGAGATGGGCAGAGCATGTAGCACGTATGGGCGAATCCAGAAATGCATATAGTCTTAGTTGGGAGGCCGGAGAGAAAAATACCTTTAGGGAGGCCGAGACGTAGATGGGAGGATAATATTAAAATGGATATGAGGGAAGTGGGATATGATGATAGAGACTGGATTAATGTTGCTTAGGATAGGGACCAATGGCGGGCTTATGTGAGGGCGGCAATGAACCTCCGGGCTCCTTAAGCCAGTAAGTAAGTATTAAAGAGAGATTTTTTATCTCTGGGGGAAATTTTAAAGAAACATATCTAAAAGAAATCTTGCAAGGCTCCGATAGACACATGTTTCTTACATCAATTGCATCTGTTGAATTTGGCAAACACAAAAAGCTTGTGAAATCTCGTGTACTCTTTATAACTAAAGGCGAAAGCAGTGCATACCCTGTTTGCTATGCAGGTCCCGTCCTTTTCTTTATTCTTTTTAACGCCTTAGTGATTCTCTGGGCTGGTTCTATGTTCGATAATTTATTGGATAAGTGTGGAAGTATGAAAACAAGTCGCTCGGGCGAAAAGAAAGAAAAAAAGGATTGAAGTGTATTCGTTACAAGCAACTGGTCATAAAATCCACATCTGTCGATAGACCGGGAAGAAAGGGTTGGCATTTTCTGAACGGGAAAGCGTACCGCCCCCTATACCATATGCTTTTATTATCGATTGCAACCCGTCCACCTAGTACAACCGTGTGTGTTTTATGAAAAAACAACTTGCTTAATCAACTGGACGTTTCACAGAGTTGATTACAAGAGAATACAGAATAATGGATAACATAAAAAAAAATTTCTCATCCTCTCATCCACCCCAAAAATAACAACCCCTAGAGTAGAGGGTTATTCACAACGAGGCACACACCCTTCCCTCAGGATAGGGGTAGTAGTTCTCTCCCTAGCCCCCCCCACCCCTTTCCAGCCTCATCCCCCAGTCTGTATAGCCAAGAGAAATCTGTTAATGGATGAAACAATCCTAGCGTACCAATGCTTTACTACAATACACTACACAACAATATTTACATAATTGGATTAGAATTTACGGGGTATGCTTTGATGGACCTTCACTCACCCCCACCCTCTTCACTAACCCCCTCCAGCCCCTTCCAGCAGTAGAACCATCGGGTCTACTTCTTTCTCTAACCTACTCACCTCTCTTGAAGCATCCCCCCCTTCTAGAGCTCCGGCATTGAACCCTTTTCTCACCCCCTACGACTCACAGATAAACACGGCAGTATGTCTCGTGTCTTCTGTGTGGTTTCATTGTCTGTCTGTCCGTCCGCCCGCTCTCCTTTATTTCCTGTCTGTTATGCAGTCTATCTTTAGAATGCTCTATCTGGAGTACAGGTGTGAGAGTTGGGTAGCATAATAACTCAGATCCGGGGGTGGCCAGGTAGTCGTCATGTTCTGCAGGAACGGATTTTATCACCAGCAGATTAAAGCTTTTGTGTTCGTTGCGTATCGGGATTTAAAGTAAAGAGTAAATCCCCAGATGCCACCGGATTGTAACAGGTTCTTAAAATATTAATATTTATTTTTAATAATATATAAAACACTTAACATTTCACAATTTAATTTTTTTTTGTAAATACCGTTGCAATTATTACTAAAAACCGTTTTCTTAGTCCAACAATTGGAATGAGTATAAGTGTGCACGGGATATACACTGTCATGTGTCCTTCAGTAAACACCCTGCTCACAAAAACAAATAACGCACACTACACGGTCATTCTACAACAGGTTCCTTACTCCTAAACAAGTACAGTATCTTTCAGTTTAACAATATTAATGATATTGTACAGAGGTGAGCCTGCCTGGAGAGAAATAAAGAATAGGTTGCAGCCGCCAAATTACTCTTCAAGGAACGACCACTCATATAAATTGAGGGAAAGAAGACAGAGGACGGACACAGGAAAGTTTTTTTTTCTGAATCGTACTATGAGGGACTGGAATGCTTTACCTGCAGACTTACTAAAGGCTTTACCAATAACCAAAAATGTATTTAAAAATAGGCTTAAGGACTTTACTAATAGACGGTAATACATTATGCAGACTATTTCGTGGTTATACAAGTATAGTGAGTAAGCAGAGAAACATAGTGAATCTCCAGTGATTTATATAGGGTGTGCAGTGTGTTGTAGTGAAAGTGCAGTGAGCTTTAAAGTAAAGTCTGAGAGTTATAGTGGCAGAGAAATAGATTTATAGTGAACGGGTGTGAGTTATAGTGAACGTCCTAAATTGCTTGTAGTGGGGTCTAGGCTAGCGATTTGAGGTTAATATAGTAAGTACAATTCTACGGAATAATAAGGGGTAATTGATGTTTTGTTATTTGAAGTGTTGTATCAGTGAAGAAGTGTGTTGTGTCTGTGAAGTGTGTTGTGACAGTGAAGTGTGTTTGCGTCAGTGAAGTTTTATAGTTTACAGTGGCAATGCAAAGTATTTGAACAGTGAAATGTTTTTGAAGTCTTAGTGAAATCAAGATAGTGTCAGTGAAATGTGTCGTAGTTCCAGTGCAGTGAGTGAATTGATAGCGAAATGAGTGTAGTGCGGAAAGGTACTTATGCGAATATGAACATATATCATATATACTCGTGGGTTTTAGTTCGAACTTAGGATTAAGATATAAATTAGTTTTACTTTAATTAATTATGTTATATTAAGTGATTCATTTAATTTAGGTTCTCCAGATGGATTGACACACAACCAAATAGATCACGTCTTGATAGATAAACGGAGACATACTAGTATAGTAGATATTCGAACTTTCAGAGGTGCAGACTGTAATTCTGACCATTATTTGGTGATTGGAGAATTAAGAGAAAGATTATCAGTAGCCAAGCGAGTAGAGCAACAAGTTAATATTACTAAATTCAATATTTTGAAATTAAAGGACGAGGAAGCTAAGCAAAATTATCAGGTCGAAATTTCGAATAGGTTTGCCACTTTAGAAAGTTCCGACGAAGTTGAGAAAGAATTAGATGTTAATAGCGTGTGGGAAAATATCAGAGATAGTATCAAAATTGCAGCTGAGCAGAGCATAGGTTATTATGAAACTAAGAAAAAGAAACCGTGGTTTGATGAACATTGTTGCATGGTAGTAGAAAGAAGGAAACAGGCAAAATTGAAATTCTTACAGGATCCAGTTGAGGAGAATAGAGATAATTATTTCAATGAAAGACGGGAAGCAAGTCGTACACTTAGGAATAAAAAGAGAGGTTACTTGAAGGAAAAACTGAATGAGGTAGAAACAAATAGTAAGAATAAAAACATTCGAGATTTATATAAGGGTATAAAGGAATTTAAGAACGGATATCAGTCAAGGGTAAACGTGATCAAGGATGAGAATGGTGACTTGCTTGCAGACTCTTCATCAATCCTAAACAGATGGAAAAACTATTTTGCGCAACTACTAAATGTACATAGGCCAAATAGAAATGATCGGGACGATATTGAAATACAAACTGCTGAGCCATTTATACCCGAACCCACGATTTCAGAAGTCGAAATTGCGATAGAAAATCTGAAAAAGTACAAGTCTCCAGGTATCGATCAAATTCCAGCAGAATTAATACAAGAGGGTGGAAGTGCATTATATAGCGAAATTTATAAACTTGTACTTGCTATTTGGGAAAAGGAAATTGTACCAGAACAATGGAAGGAGTCCATAATTGTACCTATTTTTAAAAAGGGGGACAAAACGAACTGTGGTAACTTTCGAGGAATATCACTTTTGTTGACGTCGTACAAAATTTTGTCCAATATTCTTTTGAGGAGATTAACTCCGTACGTAGATGAAATTATTGGGGATCATCAGTGCGGTTTTCGGCGTAATAGATCGACTATTGATCAGATTTTTTGTATTCGGCAGATAATGGAGAAAAAATGGGAGTATAAGGGTACAGTACATCAGTTATTCATAGATTTCAAAAAGGCATATGACTCGGTTAAGAGGGAAGTATTATATGATATTCTTATTGAATTTGGTATTCCCAAGAAACTAGTTCGATTAATTAAAATGTGTCTCAGTGAAACATACAGCAGAGTCCGTATAGGTCAGTTTCTATCTGATCCTTTTCCAATTCACTGCGGGCTAAAGCAGGGAGATGCACTATCACCTTTACTTTTTAACTTCGCTTTAGAATATGCCATTAGGAAAGTTCAGGATAACAGGCAGGGTTTGGAATTGAACGGGCTACATCAGCTTCTTGTCTATGCAGATGACGTGAATATGTTAGGAGAAAATACACAAACGGTTAGGGAAAACACGGAAATTTTACTTGAAGCAAGTAAAGCGATCGGTTTGGAAGTAAATCCCGAAAAGACAAAGTATATGATTATGTCTCGTGACGGGAATATTGTACGAAATGGAAATATAAATATTGGAGATTTATCCTTCGAAGAGGTGGAAAAATTCAAATATCTTGGAGCAACAGTAACAAATGTAAATGACACTCGGGAGGAAATTAAACGCAGAATAAATATGGGAAATGCCTGTTATTATTCGGTTGAGAAGCTCTTATCATCCAGTCTGCTGTCCAAAAATCTGAAAGTTAGAATTTATAAAACAGTTATATTACCGGTTGTTCTATATGGCTGTGAAACTTGGACTCTCACTCTGAGAGAGGAACATAGGTTCAGGGTGTTTGAGAATAAGGTGCTTAGGAAAATATTTGGGGCTAAGCGGGATGAAGTTACAGGAGAATGGAGAAAGTTACACAACACAGAACTGCACGCATTGTATTCTTCACCTGACATAATTAGGAACTTGAAATCCAGACGTTTGAGATGGGCAGGGCATGTAGCACGTATGGGCGAATCCAGAAATGCATATAGAGTGTTAGTTGGGAGACCGGAGGGAAAAAGACCTTTAGGGAGGCCGAGACGTAGATGGGAGGATAATATTAAAATGGATTTGAGGGAGGTGGGGTATGATGATAGAGACTGGATTAATCTTGCACAGGATAGGGACCGCTGGAGGGCTTATGTGAGGGCGGCAATGAACCTTCGGGTTCCTTAAAAGCCATTTGTAAGTAAGCTCCTTGTTAATTTTACTATATATTGCTATTATTATTTTATTATTAATATTATGACTGTATTTTATTGTTATTGTAATTATTGAGTGTAATTAGTTACCAATGCCACCGGGTACTTAACCATTTGCAATGTGAATACATACATACATACATACATACATACATACATACATACATACGTACTGTACATACATACGTACTGTACATACATACATACTGTACATACATACTGTACATACATACATACATACTGTACATACATACATACATACTGTACATACATACATACATACATACATACATACATACATACACTACTCGTTAAAATGAAATTGCCTAAAACAAGTGCAAAAGTACAGAAGTGGGTAGAGAAATTCGGAAGACAGTAGGCTATGTCTGTGTAAGTGGCGACATAATTGTGTGTAATTTATGTAAGACTGACATAATCTGTTCTAGAAGATGGTACTGTATTTACAGCAGCGCTGTTATTAAATATATATATATATATATATATATATATATATATATAAACCATTTGAAATTGATAGAAAGAAGTGAGACTACCACCAGACAGATTGGTTGAGAACTGGAGACAATAGTAAAGATAACAACGAAGGGGGTTTCAGCTACATTGCTGTGCTATTTATACTGTAAAATTTAAAATGGAAGTTTGACCACTATTTGAAAAAATGTAATAACTTAAATGTGATGCGGCCTTTACGTATATTCTGAGTTTTTTTTTTCTACAAAACCACAAAAATATTTCGTAAAATGTAATTCCATTCTTATTTCACAGAAACACTTATGTCACATTTTGTGTTGAATTTCGCTTTTTATCGCGTATTAAAAACTACACTAATACACTTAACATATTTTTAAACATACTTACTTACTTACTGGCTTTTAAGGAACCCGGAGGTTCACTGCCGTCCTCACATAAGCCCGCCATTGGTCCCTATCCTGAGCAAGATTAATCCATTCTCCATCATCATATCCCACTTCCCTCAAATCCATTTTAATATTATCTTCCCATCTACGTCTCGGCCTCCCAAATGGTCTTTTTCCCTCCGGCCTCCCAACTAACACTCTCTATATATTTCTGGATTCGCCTATACGTGTTACATGCCCTGCCCATCTCAAACGTCTGGATTTAATGTTCCTAATTATGTCAGGTGAAGAATACAATGCATGCAGTTCTGGGTTGTGTAACTTTCTCCATTCTCCTGTAACTTCATTCCTCTTAGCCCCAAAGCACGTTATTCTCGAACATTCTTAACCTCTGTTACTCTCTCAAAGTGAGAGTCCAAGTTTCACAAGCACACATACCACTGGTAATGTAACTGTTTTGTAAACTCTAATTTTCAGTTTTTTTTGACAGCAGACTAGATGACAAAAGCTTATCAACCGAATAATAACAGGCGTTTCCCATATTTATTCTGTGTTTAATTTCCTCCCGAGTGTCATTTATATTTGTTACTGTTGCTCCAAGATATTTGAATTTTTCCACCTCTTCGAAGGATAAATCTCCAATTTTTATAATTTTTAAACATAAAATTGTTTATTTTGACAGACTTTTGGCGTGTTATGCAATTATCATGATTTCGAAAGTCTACGATCTCTACTTTTGATACCGAGATTATATTTTCTCAAGATTAATAAAAAAATTCTCTACGGAATTATCTGACAGTCACCCTATATTTGGGCGGAGGAAAACCTTAAAAAAAACTCAACCAGATTATTCAGCCCAGGCGGGGTTCGAACTAAAGCCCCGAAGTTCCAGCGCACCCGATGACCTCACCCCGGTTGCTTCGTGGTGTGGTCTGGAGTCAAACCAAGTAACTTGACTGTTTGTGAATGCATATCTTCGATCTGAGACCCTGATCCGTGTCTGCACATGGTGGACGATTTGTTCTAGTTTCGATTTTTATCTGTAGGTGGAGATAGCTATGTTTGTTGAAATTGTTTGTATACCTAGCAACGAAAATAAGCACGCGATCGTACGCTGTTTGCAAACGAGTCGTACATACATGTTAGGCAATTTATATACCAATACCATGAATGCATACAGCTTTCTCTTTCCGTGTTTGTAATCAATTTACACTGAGTGAGAAAGGAGGGGAAGAAACGGGTATGCAAAACAAATCCATATTTCGCACAGAAGCGAAACTGTTAATCACAAATTTGTTGTATTGTATTGTATTGTATTGTATTTATTAACATTCCATGGTATTCATACATGCTTACAGCTAGAATATGGAACAAGTCAAAAAACTTAATATTATTATAAAATCTTAATTTATAGTCACAGTCTAGTTGAAATATATACAGACAAGATTTACAATATAGTCTACTAGTACAACACAAAGTTTTAGTATCAATTTCATGAAGTGTTATTGAATGTCATGAATTCACCTACAGAATAGAAGGCGTGAGAAATTAGGTACTTCTTTAATTTGGCCCTAAATAATCTTATGTTTTGAGTTTCATTTTTTATATCGATAGGGAGGCTATTGAAAATTTTTACTGCCATATAACGCACTCCTTTTTGATAGCACGATAGACTTGCCGATGGAGTATGAAAGTCATTCTTTTGACGTGTATTTATGCTATGAACTGTTGAATTAGTTACAAAGTTTTCACGATTACATACGAGGAAGATTATTAATGAAAAGATATACTGACAAGCCATGGGTATTATTTGTAGTTTTTTGAAAATAGTCCTACACGATTCCCTATATTTGGCACCTATTATTATTATTATTATTATTATTATTATTATTATTATTATTATTATTGTTGTTATTATTATTATTGTTATTATATAAATGACACTCGGGAGGAAATTAAACGCAGAATAAATATGGGAAATGCCTGTTATTATTCGGTTGAGAAGCTTTTATCATCCAGTCTTCTGTCCAAAAATCTGAAAGTTAGAATTTATAAAACAGTTATATTACCGGCTCTTCTGTATGGTTGTGAAACTTGGACTCTCACTCTGAGAGAGGAACATAGGTTAAGGGTGTTTGAGAATAAGGTGCTTAGGAAAATATTTGGGGCTAAGCGGGATGAAGTTACAGGAGAATGGAGAAAGTTACACAACACAGAATTGCACGCATTGTATTCTTCACCTAACACAATTAGGAACTTAAAATCCAGACGTTTGAGATGGGCAAGGCATATAGCACGTATGGGCGAATCCAGAAATGCATATAGAGTGTTAGTTGGGAGACCGGAGGGAAAAAGACCTTTAGGGAGGCCGAGACGTAGATGGGAGGATATTAAAATGGATTTGAGAGAGGTGGGATATGATGATAGAGACTGGATTAATCTTGTACAGGATAGGGACCGATGGCGGGCTTATGTGAGGGCGACAATGAACCTTCGGGTTCCTTAAAAGCCATTTGCAAGTAAGTATTATTATTATTATTATTATTATTATTATTATTATTATTATTATTGTTATTATTATTATTATTATTATTATTATTATTGTATTCTGTCTACTCTTTTAATCCAGTTGTATAAGCGTCTAGTGGAGGATTTACTAATGATTACTTGCTTCATAGGCAACGTTTGAAATGGTAATAGGAAGAAAAAGATATCTGTGGACATCGATTGTTTTTTTAATTTTTTAATATTGGTATCAGCGGAGATTGCTGAAGATTGTTTTATACCCATGGTGGAGATTGATAGAAATTGTGGAAAATATAATTATTTTGTAACTGGAGTACCAATTCAATATGAATATTCCTTTCCAATATAATAATAAATACGAAATGTTCATTGAATTATGGTAAAGGTGTGGTATGGTAAAAAAAGATGGTTGCACTTCTGTACATATTTTATTTCAGTGAGATCGTGGCGAGCATTATTATAAATTAACTTTTTTTTATTTTTGGCGATATTATTTTGTTTTATATTAATACGAAAATTTAGATTTATTTATAAAATATTTAATTCTAGTATTGGTAGTCAAATTGTACTTGTTGTTCGGGAAAAGGAAATTGTACCAGAACAATGGAAGAAGTCCATAATTATACCTACCTTTAAGAAGAGAGAAAAGACAAACTGTAGTAACTTTCGAGGAATATTCCTTTTGTTGACGTCGTACAAAATTGTGTCCAATATTCTTTTGACAAGATTAACTCCATATATAAATTAAATTATTGGGGATCATCAGTGTGGTTTTAGGCGTAATAGATCGACTATTGATCAGACTTTTTGTATTCGACAGATATTGAAGAAAAAATGGGAGTATAAGGGTACAGTACATCAGTTATTCATAGATTTCATAAAGGCATATGACTCGGTTAAGAGAGAAGTTTTATATAATATTTTTATTGAATTTGGTATTCCCAAGAAACTAGTTTGATTAATTAAAATGTGTCGCAGTGAAACTTACAGCAGAGTCCGTATAGGCCAGTTTCTTTCTGATGCTTTTCCAATTCACTGCGGGCTAAAGCAAGGAGATGCACTATCACCTTTACTTTTTAACTTTGCTCTAGAGTATGCCATTAGGAAAATCCAGAATAACAGAGAGGGTTTGGAATCTAAGCTTCTTGTCTATGCGGACGACGTGAATACGTTAGGAGAAAATCTACAAACGATTAGGGAAAACACGGGAATTTTACTTGAAGCAAGTAAAGCGATAGGGTTGGAAGTCAATCCCGAAAAGACAAAGTATATGATTATGTCTCGTGATCAGAACATGGTACGAAATGGAAATATAAAATTTTTCCACCTTTCCTAGTTATGGAACAGGTTCAATAATTGTTGTTTTTCTAATGCCAGACGTTTGACAATAAAATCATTTGGCCTCTTGCACTCCAATATTTTTCAAAGATATTATCATGGCCAGCCACTGAAGCACGGATTTTGAGGTGTTCCGAATCCATTTCTTGGTTTGAGTTGCACAATGGGCTGTTAGGGGACTGATATATTCCAATTCTATGCAGGTGTTTGGCCAAACAATCATGGCCTATTGCCAATCTAAATGCAGCTGCAGACGATTTTCGTGGTAAATCAGGAATTAACTGTGGATTATGATGCAGAGAGTTTCATTTTTCCCCTTGAGATTGTGTTATCAAATTTTGTTTGTTGAAGTCTAAGTATGTAGATTTAATAAATCTTTTCACAGAGTAATACGTAGATTTAGTAACAGGTCTGTAAGTAGCAGTGCTGCCCTTCTTTGCTAAAGCATCCGCATTCAATAATTGTAGGTCTTAATATATTCTCTGAAATTATTAAAAATAAGCCAGTCAGGTGTATCTCATGCGATAATGAAGGCTGTGTTGAAAATATTGCGGACATTAAAAGGTATATCATCTAAAATGTGTTAACTTTAATTTTTATGGAGTTGAAATACAGGTTATAATTCTCATCAAAATAAAGACAGATGTTATAATATTAATATTAGATTGACTTATGCTATGAGGTGGAACGGGGCAAAGTGCTACAGAAACGTTTGTGATGTTATGAATCATCTTTTACCTCCAACGTTGGACTGAATATAATAATATTTTAGAAAATAGTTGAAGACTGGTTGTCATATGAACAATGAAAATAACTATACAGAAGACAATAGAGTTAACTGAAAGCTAAAATATTGCTGCTGGTTTTGATGGGGTATAGCATAAAAGCAAATTTTTTATTGAATATTATTTAGAACTGAAAAAAAGTTTATTGAAAGAGAAAATGTTTTGTGGACATTTATGCAAGTTACAGATAATTGCGATTAGAAACATTAAATCCAGACGTTTGAGATTGGCAGGGCATGTAGCACGTATGGGCGAATCCAGAAATTGATATAGAGTGTTAGTTGGGAGGCCGGAGGGAAAAAGACCTTTGGGGAGGTCGAGACGTAGATGGGAAGATAATATTAAAATTGATTTGAGGGAGATGGGATATGATGATAGAGACTGGATTAATCTTGCTCAGGATAGGGACCAATGGCGGGCTTATGTGAGGGCGGCAATGAACCTCCGGATCCCTTAAAAGCCAGTAAGTATGGATAATTGCGAAATCATTTTCACGTAAGGTTTTTTTTTCATTATAAAAAGCATCGGGATTCTAACACAGGTCCATTCAGCTGAAGTCTGTCAGCTAACTGACCAAGGATTGGAACACGCAGCGCTTCTACAGTATACTATGGAAAATCTAACACTAAATAAAGAAATCGTGTATCGTCTTACAGGAGGAGGAACGCCTGCTATGATTTAAGGAGAAATTTGTCAACAGTGTTTTTCTGCTTATATAACAGTCCTCTCTGGCTGCCGACTTGGAAAAAAGATTCGAGGGGAAGCGGTGCATGACTATTTGATGCAAGATATTCAACATTTACATTACCTAATTGAGAAAAACATCATCAAATTATGATAAGCATTGGGGGACCTTAACTGTCTGGAGTCTTGAAGACAAGTGAAAAGCGGTGTATCTACCTACCATGGCAACTGTGTTCATTTTCTCCTGTCTCTTGTTTTTTTCCTCCGGAATTTATCGATGAGGAAAACAAATGAAGTTTCAATGTCTGTTATTGTGCAAGAAAGATTAATTCGTGATTCTGTTCAAATAGAAATGCTTTTTTGTAAAATTTATTAAATAATTTCTTGCAGCTATTTCACTGCAAGTAGGCATAAATACAAACTTAATGCAATTACATGTTTGTATTGATTTAAAAAATTGAGAAAGTAAAGTAGATCTTTGAAGACCAAGATTTTTACGTTTGAATGAAGCCAACTTTATTTTGCATAAATACATATTTCGAGGGTTTTTCCTTCTTAAATGCGCATATATTTTTATTTTGCATATCTGTAGTGCTCGGGAAAAGTGGCATAAGTAAAAAATGTTAATTTTACAGGAGAAGGAAAAAACTGTCTTCACACTGGTTTATGTCGATTTGATTTTCTTCTATATGAATTATTGTAATGGAAGAAATACACTTACGACTCTTTTCCCAAGCGAGCAGATGTTCCGTAAGTTGTCAGTAAACTATTAAAAATGTTTATGTAAACTGACTTGTGCCACTTTTCCCAAGCACTGCAGATATAATTACGTAAGCGACTGATGTAAATGTATTAGAGTATGGAAATTATAGCATATAGAAGTATAAACAAATAAAAGGCTTTCTTTCTTGAGAAAATCTTAAAATTACGATATCATATGGTCCATAATACAATCTAGTCGCTCTCTCTCTCTCTCTGCATTTGGATAAAAAAAAAAGTTTCATGCGTGAAAATGGAAAGACAAAAGGAAAAAATAAATACGTCATAAATTCCGTTCTTGTGACATTCAGAGATGTCGAAATGCAGTCTAAAATGCAGTCGTGTCATGGTTCATTTTTACACTGAGGTGTGCCCATCAGCTCTGTCACACAATTTACGGAGAGGGTGGGAATACAAATATTAGAGATAATGTTCCTGCTGGCTGAAATTCATTTACATATGGAATGAAAGTTTGTATATTCTTGCATTCAATTAATGTTGATTAATTATCGAATGGAGCTGGCCTAGGGTTATACTATTGAAAAGCAAAGAGTAAATACTGTGTCACAAATTACACATCATGACTGTTAGTTTAAAATTAAATATGTTGTTGAGAAACTATATGTCTTTTTAAAGTAAGAAGCTTTGTTACCTCCGTGCTACACAATGAAAACAATTTCTCTTTAACAGACAATGTTCAGAAACATAAAAATGTACACAATCAGGATTCCGAGACTGTACTATAATTTTTATGGCCAGTTATCCGATAAGAACGTTGTAAATGAGGTAGAAATCAATGCTAGATTAAGCAGAAGAGGTGTAGCTTGTACTTTTTCCATTGCTAGTGAAGTATATATACTATACTATATGTTGTATGGTCAGTTATCAGATAAGATCGTTGTAAATGAGGTAGAAATCAATGCTCGATTATTCAGAAGAGGTGTGGCTTGGACTTTTTCCATTGCTGGTGAAGTATGTATACTATACAGTATGTTGTATGGTCAGTTATCAGATAAGATCGTTGTAAATGAGGTAGAAAGCAATGCTGGATTATTCAGGAGAGGTGTAGCTTGGACTTTCTCCATTGCTAGTGAAGTATATATACTATACTATATGTTGTATGGTCAGTTATCAGATAAGATCGTTGTAAATGAGGTAGAAAGCAATGATGGATTATTCAGAAGAGGTGTAGCTTGGCCTTTTTCCGTTGCTAGTGAAGTATATATACTATACTATACTATACTATACTATATGTTGTATGGCCAGTTATCAGATATGATCGTTGTAAATGAGGTAGAAAGCAATGCTGGATTATTCAGAAGAGGTGTAGCTTGGACATTTTTCCATTGCTAGTGAAGTATATATACTATACTATATGTTGTATGGTCAGTTATCGGATAAGATCGTTGTAAATGAGGTAGAAAGCAATGCTGGATTATTCAGAAGAGGTGTAGCTTGGACATTTTTCCATTGCTAGTGAAGTATATATACTATACTATATGTTGTATGGCCAGTTATCAGATATGATCGTTGTAAATGAGGTAGAAAGCAATGCTGGATTATTCAGAAGAGGTGTAGCTTGGACATTTTTCCATTGCTAGTGAAGTATATATACTATACTATATGTTGTGTGGTCAGTTATCGGATAAGATCGTGTAAATGAGGTAGAAAGCAATGCTGGATTATTCAGAAGGGTGTAGCTTGGACGTTTTCCATTGTTAATGAAGTATATATACTGTACTATATGTTATATGGTCAGTTATCAGATAAGATCGTTGTAAATGAGGTAGAAAGCAATGCTGGATTATTCAGAACAGGTGTAGCTTGGACATTTTTCCATTGCTAGTGAAGTATATATACTATACTATATGTTATATGGTCAGTTATCAGATAAGATCGTTGTAAATGAGGTAGAAAGCAATGCTGGATTATTCAGAAGGGTGTAGCTTGGACGTTTTCCATTGTTAATGAAGTATATATACTGTACTATATGTTATATGGTCAGTTATCAGATAAGATCGTTGTAAATGAGGTAGAAAGCAATGCTGGATTATTCAGAAGAGGTGTAGCTTGGACTTTTTCCATTGTTAATGAAGTATATATACTGTACTATATGTTATATGGTCAGTTATCAGATAAGATCGTTGTAAATGAGGTAGAAAGCAATGCTGGATTATTTAGAAGATGAGTAGCTTGGACTTTTTCCATTGCTAGTGAAGTATATATACTATACTATATGTTGTATGGTCAATTATCAGATAAGATCGTTTGTAAATGAGGTAGAAAGCAATGCTGGATTATTCAGAAGAGGTGTAGCTTGGAGTTTTTCCGTTGCTAGTGAAGTATATATACTATACTATATGTTGTATGGTCAGTTATCAGATAAGATCGTGTAAATGAGGTAGAAAGCAATGCTGGATTATTCAGAAGAGGTGTAGCTTGGACTTTTTCCATTGCTAGTGAAGTATATATACTATACTATATGTTTTATGGTCAGTTATCAGATAAGATCGTGTAAATGAGGTAGAAAGCAATGATGGATTATTCAGAACAGGTGTAGCTTGGACTTTTTCCATTGCTAGTGAAGTATATATACTATACTATATGTTTTATGGTCAGTTATCAGATAAGATCGTGTAAATGAGGTAGAAAGCAATGCTGGATTATTCAGAAGAGGTGTAGCTTGGACTTTTTCCATTGTTAATGAAGTATATATACTGTACTATATGTTATATGGTCAGTTATCAGATAAGATCGTGTAAATGAGGTAGAAAGCAATGATGGATTATTCAGAACAGGTGTAGCTTGGACTTTTTCCATTGCTAGTGAAGTATATATACTATACTATATGTTGTATGGTCAATTATCAGATAAGATCGTTGTAAATGAGGTAGAAAGCAATGATGGATTATTCAGAAGAGGTGTAGCTTGGACTTTTTCCATTGCTAGTGAAGTATATATACTATACTATATGTTGTATGGTCAGTTATCAGATAAGATCGTTGTAAATGAGGTAGAAAGCAATGCTAGATTATTCAGAAGAGGTGTAGCTTGGACTTTTTCCATTGCTAGTGAAGTATATATACTATACTATAGGTTGTATGGTCAGTTATCAGATAAGATCGTTGTAAATGAGGATGGAAACAATGCTAGATTATTCAGAAGAGGTATAGCTAGGACTAGAAATCTCGTAAGGGTGTGACAATTTTGAAACTTTACTTTTTTGTTTGAAGTTTTTTTTTAAATGAAGCTTAGAGATGATCTCTGGAGTCTTTTAATTTTTACTAATTGCTATTTTTCTATCTTTTCAGGTGAGTTTAAGATGCCACTCTGAGTTTATGGTGGATAAGATGAATTACACGTAAGTGCTTCATTCATTCATTCATTCATTGATTTGCGCTCGTGGGCACGAACGTGACTGCAAACCCAAGCGAAATCGAATCTTCCGTATTTTCCGCTATAAATCTTAATGTTGTATATTATCTGGCATCTTCTTCTGGCCCGAACTTTCTGTTCACCATTCCTTCCAGTGCATCCTTGAGTAGGTAGTTTCTTCTTAGCCTTTCCTCTTCACGATTAATTTAAGCATTAATCTTTCTTTACCCACTCTTTCCAACACGGTTTCATTTCTTATTCTGTCTCCATATCCACATTTCAAAAGCTTTTGTTTCTCTTCACTTCGTCGTAATGTCCATGTTTCTGCGCACATACAATGCCACACTTCACAAAGAATTTTACTAGTCTCTTCCTTAGTTCTTTTTGCAAATGCCCGCAGAAAATGCTCCGTTTTCTATTGAAATCTTCCCTCTTGGAAGCAGCTACTTATAGTACAGAAAATAGGTGCATGTATAATAGAAAGCGAAATTTTCATAAGTCGTGTTTAAAATTTAACACACGTAAAAGTATAATTTTCTGTTGGAATCGTTCTGAACGGCTTCTGATCAATATTCAGCACAATCTTCTTGCTGTTGTGGTAATGCAGTCAAATCATGACACATCTTTAGCCACATGGTAAAGAAAATATAATAGATTTCTGAGTCAAATAGTCTGTAGGGTGGAAAATATTGTTCATGTGAGGTTTTTTTAATTTTGTGTCAAAGAAGAAGGTGTATGATGTAAGAAGTATTTTTCTGCATATCGTAAACTTACATAACACCTAAAGAGATACATAATTTGTTCAGAAATTTTAATGGAATTTCAACGTGAAGCCTGAAATTCAACACGATTGAAAGCTGGTCAAACTTTTTGTTAAAACAATGATGTCATTAATTATAATAGGCCTTGGATGGTCGTAATTATGTGTTTAAAAGAAAGTAAATCCGAATCCAGCCACCCGTTACAAAACAACAACAGAGAAATTGAATGCACGTGACATCATAATCAATCCATGATTATTCGTATACAAATTGGAGTGATTAATTAAAGCAGAGAGTATAAAGACAAATTTAGTCAGTTTAACATTGTCTAATTCTAAAGTACTGAACTGTGGTATTAATTTTCAAATGAATCTAATTTTCTGTAATGATAATTATTCATTACAATTTCAAACAACTCATTGGCGTCATATTGATGTGTGAATAGTTTCGACTATCAATTGCATTGTTGTCTGCAGACTAGGCCTCCTGGAATGAGGAAGCGATTATGAAGTAGTTAACGAGAAGGCTCCGCCTTGTTAAATTTAAATGCGGGGAGTGTGATGACAAATAGAAATAAATGAAACCATTATATTAAAGTGCACTAGGTAGTAATTTATTTTATTACACTCTGTCATAAAAGCTTATCATTTTTTAAATGTAATATTTTTTTTTCTGTTAAAGATAGGTCCCTGAATTTTTTTCCATCTATTAAACACACTTTTCAATATAAAAATGAGTTAATGAATCCTCTGGGGTATTTAGTAATGATTAGCAGATTTTTAAATTATGAAATCCACAGAAAAAAATGTTTCAACAATACAGGGTGTTTAAAAAAATACGGGGCATAATTTCAGGTATGTATTTCCCACATGTAGACAATCAAAATAGTTCATTACAACATGTGTCCGGAAATGCTTTATTTCCGAGTTATGGCCTTCACAACATTGAAATTCACCGGAATCATACCTCATGTTTTAGAAGACACTCCACTGATCAATAGTCAACACATTCACTTCTTGCATGATTGCGCTCCTGCACACTTCAGTCGTACGACCCGCCGGTACTTGGATCGAAGGTTTCCTGATCGATGGATAGGTAGAGGTGGCCCAATTGCTTGGTCTCCACACTGACCTGATCTGAACCCTCTCGATTTCCAATTGTAGGGCCATTTAAAATCATTGGTTTATTCGTCTCCGGTGCCTGATTTGGAATCCCTTCGGAATCGAATTGTGGCATGTTCTGAGGACATACGCAATACTCCTGGATTTTGGGATCGTGTTCGCAGGTCAATGAGACATCGATGTGAGGTCTGTATTCAAGCAGGAGGTGGAAATTTTGAACATATTCTGTAATGACAACGACCTGCGGAAAGAAAAACGTTCCGGTGAATTTCAATGTTGTGAAGGCCGTAACTCGGAAATAAAGCATTTCCGGACACATGTTGTAATGAACTATTTTGATTGTCTACATGTGGGAAATACATACCTGAAATTATGCCCCGTATTTTTTAAACACTCTGTATAAGTAAGGTCTGAGACAAATAACGCCATGTATATCTTTAATGCCACCGTATTAATTCTTGTTAACGACACCAGATTTCGGTAGTGCACTACTGTAGTCTGCATTCTCTTGCCATGTAGTGATGAAATGAGTTACTAGCTGTCCGCTGACATTTATTAGTGACATGATATTCCACCATTTTGCTGCTGTGTGTTGATAGTGAAAGGTGGTTCTTATATCACAATAATAGGCAGTACTTTATTTTGTGTGTTGACCAAATAATAACTATATTAAACTATATATTTTCGTGATCCTTAAACGTTTTTCTATGCAGAGAAAATATTTGCTATCTATAAAATTTGAAAATGTTACAGAAATAGGGGTGCAATGTTATCAAGTACTCACTAGTGCTTTAACGCTATGTTAAATGTCTACAGATAACATTTTAGTTATTTTAGTACGGTACTCAATTGTTTAACGATAGTCCTCAGTTTTTAATAGTACTTTCATTACTTTTATATTGATACTTTATAACGTATTTACATGATTAGTGTGGAAACAACTGGAAAAACACTAACCTTTCAATTACAAATGTCCAGAATCTGCACTGATGATATTGGTTCAATTGTTTATCAAACTCTTAATTTTTTTTTGTTTTACTTGTGGAAAACATTCATATTTAACTAAGGTTAATGCTTTTGTGTTTATAACTTTCTACTGTGTCTTTTTTTGAAAGTAAGGAGTTACCGGAAAACATATTTTCCTAATCCATCTGATGTTTCAGCTTGAGATCAAGAATATTTCAATAGTGCTTTTGTATCTTTTATTAACAGAAACTTAAATATAGTTGTTTAGTTCAATTTGTGTTGCTTAGGAAAAATAATTCATTAACAATTATAAGTGTATATGTTACTAGAAAATAGGTGGCGTTAATTGGGTAACCTGTTCCTAATAACGCCAGTATACAAAGTTTTCCTATTTGAATTGTATTTCTTCTCCAATATATACTATCACCATTTTCATTGTGCTATTTTCTACAGATAAGATTAAAGTTTCTTTATCATAATTTTTGTGTTTGTACTTAATGTATTCCCAGAGCAACATTGACTCAAGTGTTAAGGTGGCGTTTTTTGGTACGTGTACCTTATTATCTTCTATAGTAAAGGGTGCGTCAGAAAGAACGGATGGATTTCAAACTATCGATACGCAACGAGGAGAGAGATATAGTGAGGGGGACCACGACTGTTGGGTCAGCCATAGAATGCAGTTTCAGTTGAGAACATGGTGTTGGTCTCGTGTACAACGTGCTTTCATCGTAGAGACATTTTTGAAAAATGAAGAGTCTGTGATCGCCACTCAGGACTCATTTCGATATCGGATGTCACGCTAGGATTCCAACTCGGAATACAATTTTGCGGTGGGTGGCTTCATTTCGTATCACAGGTTCAACATTAAAGAAGAAATCACCTGGACGAAATTCTATTGCACTGAGATTGTCCGAGGCTACGGTAAGATCTCGCGCCCTGCGACTTCTTTCTTTGGAACCATTTGAAGGCGTAAGTTTGTAAACATCGATCACATACACTGGACGAACTGAAGACAGCGATTCGTGAAGAAATCGTGGCAATTGCACCAGCTATGACTGTGAAAGTGATGGCGAACATCAGAAAACGCCTCGATGCCTGTATTGAAAGCCAAGGACATCATATGGATAATGTTGTTTTACATAAATAAACTGCATGTATTGGTGAATATGTTGATAACAATAAATTTTTGATTTGATGAATCTTTACAATTTTCTTGCCATGTGAAATCCATCCGTTCTTTCTGACGCACCCTGTGTAACGAATGCTGATAGTTTCTCCATAATACAATTGAGCTTAACGAAGGTAGGGTTGTTATGATATTTTTTGAGATCGAAGGTCGACAAAAAATTATCTTATGACAATATACATGAGTATAGAATATCACTTGAATTATCACAGAGAAAATACCAAGCACGAATTGTATTCAGCGAGATAATTCCGATGCGAGAAAGATGCCATTTTGATTGGAATTTTTATAATATAGTCATGATGTTCATGTTCATGGCAGTGACTTACCTCTTTCATCTTCGCAAAACATAAATTTTATTACCTTTATTGCAAGAGAACAAACGCGGATATCTGAAATTTAATTTATTTAAAAACAACTGAACATTTCAGGTTATAGCAACATAATGAACCGCCATTAATCAATAGCAGAATGCATGTTTTCTCTATCGTAATTTATTGGACCAGAGATGATAGGAATGAAACAAATGAATTATAGAAGAAGACTAAACATTTGAGGTTATAGACATATTAAGCATGAGTATAGGTTTTTAACATTAAACTTAAGGTTATAGGCCTAATAATTTTATTAACTCTTTTTCCATCAACTTTTTCTTGTAATAATTAACGGTACAATTGTTATAATTAATAATAATTGTTCCATGTTGAGAATTAATGTTAGCCATTGGTTGTTGATATTTTCTTGGCGTGAATATGCACGAGTTCAGGCTTACTATCAAGCAGAGATGATGGTAAAAAAAAATGAACGTAGGATAAACAAATGAACGTAAGAGAAAAAAGTTATCGGTTCTTAATTTTAGAGCACTATGCTATGTACCACCAGTATAATCAAATTCTCATGGGTGAATCGAGTTGCAATGAGCTGCTTGATTGGCTGTATGGCGCTTGCTTGAAATTATCTCGAAAACTATTAAAGACAGAGTGATAAATTTTTGAATGTATATACATTTTATGGGTCCCACGCCGTGGCGTCGCGGTCTAAGCATCCTGCCTAGGACTCGCGTTACGGAATGCGCGCTGGTTCGAGTCCTCATGGGGGAAGAAATTTTCTCATGTAATTTCAACCAGTGTATGGGACCGGTGTCCACCCAGCATCGTGATGCACTTGGGGAGCTACGATAGGTAGCGAAATCCGGTTGCGAATACCAGCTTTAACGGCTGCTAACCACACGATACCTCCATTCTGGTTGGATGATCGTCCACCTCTGCTTCGGCATGTGAGTGTGAGGCCAGCAGCCGGCTGGTCGGTCTAGGCCCTTCACGGGCTGTAGCGCCACGGATTATTATTATATGCATTTTATGGAGTTTTACACTTAAGACTTACTACAATATTTCGTAAAATTATTGAATTAAAAGAAATATTGAATGAACAAAATTAGAATAAAATTGATATATATGAATTATAAATATTTTCATGCTCGACCATGCCGAAATGTAGTAATTATACACCTGGTAGCAGCCCTTTAATGGACCGTATTAAAGTACACCTATTCATTAAAGTTCAGGTGTTCCACCAATCAGAAAATACCATTGTAGCAATATGAAAGCGCAAGTATCGATTATTCTCGGATATGCAATCGAAAGACAACTAGCGAAACGTCACGGAGCCTGGAAATCCAATACTGTCGCAGAAGGTTATGTTCTGTTACTATAATAATTAGCGTTAATTGTAAATAATATTCAAATAAATTCAATTTGTCATCTCGTTTTTCAATGTCTAAATCAATTTCCGGGTTATATCAAGATTAATGTTCATTTTACTCTCTAGATTATATCAAGGTCAATGACATTTGTTCCTCGGAAAAAAAATCAATACTTTCGCGTCTGCGCACATCTCATAATTTACGATCTATGCACAAGGTCACTTCCGATCTTCAGTCAGATACAAATAAAATGAATACTTCTGAATAATTTCAAGTTATAAATATGGTCGAGCATAAAAAGTCGTATGAAACTTGCCTATAATAGTAATTAAGACGCTCGTATGAAAATTATGAACGTCGCTTGCGCTCGTTTCATAAACAAACATACTCGCGTCTTAATTACTACCATTATAGGCTCGTTGCATATTGTACTATTAGGCCTATATTTAATTTGAATAAAAAAGTAACAAAAGATTTCACCGACTATGTGAGATTAGGTGTGGACAATAACAAATAAAATTTATGAACTCATTTGAATAGTGGCTTCTGAGATAACTAAATATGTAGATTTTTTTTCTGTGCACTTCATAATATAAAAATCTGGCAATCATAAACAAAAATCCCGAGCAGATTCATTCCCATATTTTTATATTAAAAAATGTGTGTTTAATAGACGGTAAAATTTTCAGGAGCCCATGGTTTAATAGATATGAAATGGTGCAATAGAATTACTACCAGGTGTCCTCAAATCCCAAAAATCCTTAAAATCCCAACCATATTCCCAATAACAATCACGAACAGCATTTAAATGTTTCACGTAATTAGACGGATTCCATGTATTTCCTGTCAGTTTTAAAATATACAATAAAAAGTGTATTTTAACTCCCCCACGGCCGACTGAATCCCTTTAACAAATGCCTGTATATCGTAGTGAATATTGTTTGTAAACAAACACTGTTTGTAATAATTTTATTATGATTGTATTCATAACTGAACGAAGGGGCGAATTTCCGCTTTATTCGAATTAACTGTAAGAGAAGCAGACAAACTTTGTGACTACCGCTTTCAGATGACTTCCAGTTGTCGTAGTGCAGGATTTAATGTATCCTGTCTCAAGCAGTAATGCAGAACTATTCGAAATCGACAACAGATTGCACTTGGAATCGTCGTGTGGCACCATATTGAGACGATTATTTGTAAACAAACAAATGAATATTCATGGCAACCTTTAATCTGAAATACTTATGGACGAACAGTTGAAAGTAGACAGCTGCATAGAGAACTTCTGAACGCAGAAATAACACAAGAACATCATTTAAATGCGAAGATTACATTCATGTAAGCCGGAGAGGAAGATACGAAACCACTTAGAAAGGATGACAACAAAGAGAATCCAGAACATACTGTAACACAAAAGGAGGAAAAACTGTCGGGACACCAGAATAAATTAAATACAACTTTTTTTTACTATTTAATATTTTTATTTACTTAGAAGCAACTAAAGCGATCGATTTGGAAGTAAATCCCGAAAAGACGAAGTATATGATTATGTCTCGTGACCAGAATATTGTACGAAATGGAAATATAAAAATTGGAGATTTATCCTTCGAAGAGGTGGAAAAATTCAAATATCTTGGAGCAACAGTAACAAATATAAATGACACTCGGGAGGAAATTAAGTGCAAATAAATATGGGAAATGCCTGTTATTATTCGGTTGAGAAGCTCTTATCACCCAGTCTGCTGTCAAAAAATCTGAAAGTTAGAATTTATAAAACAGTTATATTACCGGTTCTTCTATATGGTTGTGAAACTTGGACTCTCACTCTGAGAGAGGAACATAGGTTAAGGGTGTTTGAGAATAAGATGCTTAGGAAAATATTTGGGGCTAAGCGGGATGAAGTTACAGGAGAATGGAGAAAGTTACGCAACACAGAACTTCACGCATTGTATTCTTCACCTAACATAATTAGGAACTTAAAATCCAGACGTTTGAGATGGGCAGGGCATGTAGCACGTATGGGCGAATCCAGAAATGCATATAGAGTGTTAGTTGGGAGACCGGAGGGAAAAAGACCTTTAGGGAGGCCGAGACGTAGATGGGAGGATAATATTAAAATGGATTTGAGGGAGGGGGGTTATGATGATAGAGACTGGATTAATCTTGCACAGGATAGGGACCGCTGGCGGGCTTATGTGAGGGCGGTAATGAACCTTCGGGTTCCTTAAAAGCCATTTGTAAGTAAGTAAGTAACTTACAAATGGCTTTTAGACAACCCGCAGGTTCATTGCCGCTCTCACATAAGCCCGCCATCGGTCCCTATCCTGAGCAAGATTAATCCAGTCCCTACCATCATAT
Organism: Periplaneta americana; assembly: GCF_040183065.1. NCBI lineage: Eukaryota > Metazoa > Arthropoda > Insecta > Blattodea > Blattidae > Periplaneta > Periplaneta americana. The sequence goes on along the minus strand of NC_091118.1, from coordinate 211,030,784 downwards.
CTCACCTACCTCAAATCCATTTTAATTCTCCCATCTACGTCTCGGCCTCCACAAAAGATTTTTTTCCCCTCTGGTCTCACAATTAACACTCTATACGCATTTCTGGATTCGCCCATACGTGTTACATGCCTTGCCCATCTCAAACGTCTGGATTTTAAGTTCCTAATTATGTCAGGTGAAGAATACAATGCGTGCAGTTCTGCGTTGTGTAACTTTCTCCATTCTCCTGTAACTTCATCCCTCTTAGTCATAAATATTTTCCTAAGAGACTTATTCTCTAGCACCCTTAATCTCTGTTCCTCTCTCAAATTGAGAGTCCAAGTTTCACAACCATACAGAACAATCGGTAATATAACTGTTTTATAAATTCTAACTTTAAGATTTTTTGACAGCAGACTAGATGACAAAAGCTTCTCAACCGAATAATAACAGGTATTTTCCATATTTATTCTGTGTTTAATTTCCTCTCGAGTGTCATTTATATTTGTTACTGTTGCTCCAAGATATTTGAATCTTTGCACCTCTTCAAAGGATCAATTTTTCAATTTTTATGTTTCCATTCGGTACTATGTTCTGATCACGAAATATAATCATATACTTTGTGTTTTCGAGATTTACTTTAAAACCTATCAGTTTACTTGCTTGAAGTAAAATTTCCGTGCTTTCGCTAATAGTTTGTGCATATTTTTCTAACATATTCACATCATCCGTATAAACAAGCAGCTGATGTAACCCGTTCAATTCTAAACTCTCTGTTTTTCTGGACTCATCATTACAAATATTCCGCCAGATGGCAGTAGTGTATTATGATGAGCTGTTCTCTTGTCCCACTTGTGCCATCTTTACAATCTTTATTGAAGTGTGTGGACGATTACTAGTCAGAAAGGCTTTGTTGATTCAGTTTCATTTTTATTAAAACAATTGCATTCCACTTCAATTACTGAAATATATTAAGCAATATCTGATACGTGACTATCCATAATTCCATACAACAGAAGCTATAACGTAACCTAAATAATATAAACAAGATAAATGATGGAAAAGTTTTAATTTAGGGGGATGAAGTAAACAGCAGGAACAAATGGTAGGGAGGTGATAAAATCAAATCCTAGGGAGGTGATAAAAACAAATGCTAGGGAGGTAATAAAAACAAGTGCAAGGGAGATGATAAAACAAATGCTAGGGAGGTGATAAAACATGCTGGGAGGTGATAAAAACAAATGCTAGGGAGGTGATAAAAACAAATGCTAGGGAGGTGATAAAACAAGTACTAGGGAGGTGATAAAACAAGTACTAGGGAGGTGATGAAACAAGTGCAAGGGAGATGATAAAAACAAATGCTAGGGAGGTGATAAAACATGCTGGGAGGTGATAAAAACAAATGCTGGGAGGTGATAAAAACAAATGCTAGGGAGGTGATAAAAACAAGTGCAAGGGAGATGATAAAAGCAAATGCTAGGGAGGTGATAAAAACAAATGCTACGGAGGCGATAAAAACAAATGCTACGGAGGCGATAAAAACAAATGCTGGGAGGTGATAAAAACAAATGCTGGGAGGCGATAAAGACAAAGACTAGGGAGGTGACAAAAACAAATGCTAGGGAGGTGATAATAAATTCTGAGAGGTGATAAAAACAAATGCTAGGGAGGTGATAAATAAATGCTAGGGAGGCGATAAAAACAAATGCTCTGAGGTGATAAAACAAATGCTAGGGAAGTGATAAAAACAAATGCTGGGGAGGTGATAAAAACAAATGCTGGGTGGTGATAAAGGCAAAGGCTTGGGAGGTGAAAAAACAAATGCTAGGGAGGTGATAAAAACAAATGCTAGGGAGGTGATAAAATTGCAGTCATGATTGGTTGAAACATGTCGTTTTGTTGGTCAAAAGTAGTAGGACATAGTGAAAGTGTAATATTCTAATTAATTTATCTGTTGATTCAAAGAATTAATATAGCAAATGAATAATTATCGACAAAAGCATATCCAATTTATTACCGGCATTTCTGTGTATGGTTTTTCGACGTTGGTTTGTCTGATAGGTTTGCGGCATTTGTTTATCCGATAGATTCGAGGCATAAATCTCTCTGTTTTCAGTTGTTTGCTTGTTTTCTTGGCAGACTCATCTCGTGTCTGAATTCCGCAGTCGAAAATGAGACTTAACATAAAGCGACAGAAACAATCACAACTCGAGGCAGGTAATTGAAGTGGAGATGTCGATAAATAAATCTCGTCTATCAAAAGACGTGCAGCGGGTCATCGGCCAAGCCAGGGGTCGCTCTCTGTCAAACCTCTTTCGGCATTCCTTCAGCGCCACGTTGATCTCCTTAATGGTTTTCAGAGTCTCGTGACGTATGGCGCGGACATGCGTGGATCCCCGTCTGCTGGTTGCCATGAGCAGCACGATCGTCGTATTTTTCTAGCCATCGTGGGGGCCTTGCTTTGGAACCTCCCGAAGAAGAAGTTGACTTCGTATTTCATACACATACACAATTGAGCTATTATAGTCTTTCAGACAAGTTTTTCCTGTTATCTATATATATATATATATATATATATATAATTTGAACTGGTAATGGAAATTACGGGAAAACGGCTGAACGGATTTTAATAAATGACCCCTCATTTTGAAGCTTGGAACCAAAAGTTTTTCAGAAAAATAGTAGTTTTCAGTGAAATGTCAATTTTTCAACACAATTTTCCTATTTTCCAAAATCCATCTGTCGTCAGTTTTGAGAAATAGCTAATTGCATTGCAGAATAAAACAAAACACACACTACAGTAAACAATATTACACGAAGGCCATGATCTGCAAGAATGCTGACATATTTACAGCTCAAATTAAATTGGTTATTAAAAACTTAACTTACTAAAAATAATATACAGGTTCGATTCTGTGGTGTGTAATTTCTGGGTACAGCTGTGTATTGGATATTAAAAACTACAAACCTTGAGGTGGTTTGATGACATTATTGCCATTAGAAATGAAACATTATTGTAGTTAATGCCATGATGTGACTATTTTTCATTAATTATACATATTAATGATATATTGATGATCTGAAAGTGAAACGTTTTGGGGTTATATAAGTAGATGTACAGAATAACTTACATTAAATTTTGATTTCTATATTTTACTGAGTGGCGGCTATATAGTATATATAGTATATGTTACTGAAAACTATAAAAATTACGTAAGATAATAATATTATTAAAAATCAAATATTTTTATAGTTATTAATCAAGTGGGGTTGGGTCTTTTTCATATATTTAATGGCGGTGTGGTGTAGATATTTATATGCGTGGTTCTCTTCAGTATTGGCTCGAGAGAATCTTTCATTATTATGGAAGCAAATAACTTTCAGAATGTCTGGTATTCTTCATTGAAAATAAATCTGAAAAATGTTTATTTGGACGTCTAATGAACTTAGTTTGTAGGATTTGCTCCACAAGCCACTAGTAGGTATTGATTGCTATTCTGTATTTTGTAATTTTTAGCTTATCACGTTGTTTTGTATTATACAGAGTGAGCCAAAAAAAGGCACACAATTTAAAATCTTATATTCCAGTAGCTAATGATTTCACTTGAAATTTTATTTCACAGGCAAATTTCACAGTCCTTGCAGACCGGGAAATTACTGTAATATTTAATTGTTTACCTTTTATTAAACATTATTTTTTATTTTTTGTAAGGCAGTGCAAAATCGATCGTTTATGCCGAACTAAGCATTATGGTCTTACGAGTTCAGCAGGCCAAGCCGTTTGTTGTACTATCATCATTTGTTTTCTTCCGTTTTGAGTTCTCATTTTGTGAATAATGGGTCGCTTAACGAACGAAGACAAGATTTTCATTAAACATTTGCACCAATATGATAATTTATCTGCCCGTCAAATTGTGAGGAACTGCGCTCAGCGAGAATGATCTGTTTCAAGTGTACAACGATTGACTAGCAAGATACGGACATGATATCCCTCCTGAGAGATTATTGCGTGAAAGATCGCATTTCTCAGATTCTCTGATGGTTTCTACTGGAGTTTCAAACGAGATCTTAATCCTGTGGACTATTTTGTATGGAGTCAACTACAAAAAGCAGTTAAAACTACAAAACAAGAATTCGTAATATTGAACATTCAAGACAACGCCTTCTTGAATGTTGGTCCGGCTTGATCAAAGACAGATATCCAGTGCTACTGGACAATGGAGAAGACGCCTACAAATTGTTGTGCGAGGTAATAGTGGTCACGTAGGGCATCATTTTTAATTTTGATTGTTTGAAAGATCATTAATTATTATTAATTTCTCCAACATTCAGTTTCTGCATTTTGAAGTAATAAATTGTCTTCAAAAACCACATTTTTCGCGTCATTGTGTATTGACCTCCATAAGATTTTAATTGAGACTCAAAAAAAGATTATAAAAATTCCCGCTCATCTTTAAAGTCTACTCTTTCCAACAGTGTATTCATTATAAAGTAATATTTTGTATTTCCGAAAATAGAATATTTCTAATTTTGTGCCGTTCTTTTTCTCCCATTTTGTATATTCCATTGCATTACACTTTACATTAAATCTTATTGCAACATTTATTATTATTATTATTATTATTATTATTATTATTACTACTACTAATATTATTACTTAGCCTACTTACTGACTGGCTTTTAAGGAACCCGGAGGTTCATTGCCGCCCTCACATAAGCCTGCTATCGGTCCTATCCTGAGCAAGACCAATCCAATCTTTACCATCATATCCGGCCTCCCTCAAATCCATTTTTTTTATTACACTCCCATCTACGTTTCGGCCTCCCTAAAGGTCTTTTTCCCTCCGGCCTCCCAACTAACATTCTATATGAATTTATGGATTCGCCCATACGTACTACATGCTCCGTCCATCTCAAACGTCTGGATTTAAAGTTTCTAATTATGTCAGGTGAAGAATACAATGCGTGCAGTTCTGCGTTGTGTAACTTTCTCCATTCTCCTGTAACTTCATCCCTCTTAGCCCCAAATATTTTCGTAAAAACCTTATTCTCAAACACCCTTAACCTATGTTCCCTCTCAAAGTGAGAATCCTAGTTCACAACCATAAAGAACAACCGGTAATATAACTGTTTTATAAATTCTAACTTTCAGATTTTTTGACAACAGACTAGATGATAAAAGCTTCTCAGCCGAATAATAACAGGCATTTCCCATATTTATTCTGTGTTTAATTTCCTCCCGAGTATCATTTATATTATTATTATATTACTATTATTATTATTATTATTATTATTATTATTATTATTATTATTATTATTGCTATTAATATTATTATTGCTATTAATATTATTAATATTTCTACTACTACTACTACTACTACTACTACTACTACTACTACTACTACTACTACATCACCACTACCACCACCATCACCACCACCACCTACTATTATTATTCCATTGTTTTCTGTATTGACGTATTTAAATGTGCTATGTATTTTTATACTGGTTGAGTGGAAGAGAAGGCTGAAGCCCTTAACTCTGTCAGTACCAGTAAAAATAAATTAAATAAATGAACAAATACTTTAAATTGTAGGAAAAGTCATCGTAGTACCCATTTTTATCACTAGTTTTTAATCATGAATAGAACGTCAACTGCAGCATAAACAAGATGCAAGTGTTCCCTGATAGTATCTCTGTTACGCGCAAAATAATGACGTCACGCTAATATATTCTATGAACAACAAACCTATCTCCGTACGCCCTGGGACACAATACGGTCCCTAGGTGTTAAAATCGAAAACGGAATTGCATCAATGTTAACGCGAAAATCTGTCCGCTTCATCCCAGTGGCCATCATATAATAAAGTTAACGTTAAAAATTAATTATTTTTGTTCAATTGGAGTGTACCTATATTTTAAACCATTAGCAAATTATGTAAAATACGTTTGAATGTTTTTTGATAGTGAACTTTATTTTCATAACTATATAGATTTAATTGATAATCATGCAATTAAAATATATTAAAATGTTGGGTCCAATAATGGATTAATTTTGCAATGCGCTATTTTGGCATTAGATAAAAATTACAATATGCATCTGCGGTCTGGAATTCTATTACAGCAACGGACACTACAAAATTAGAAATCATACAACATAATATACAGTATTATCCCTCCGTAGAGTGCGAGCACTAGTTCTATCCCCGACGCAGAGTGGAGTGGTACTGGATATCAACGAGCCATGCACTGCTTGCAAGTACACTTTTGAGCATTCTTCGTCCATTATTTCCATCAGCTTACTCCATTTTATTCTGTAGTCAGTAATGATGTTCAACGCCGTGGGAAAGTGGAGGTTCTCAATGAAACGGTCAGTAGTTCGATTCCCAGACATTCAACTTCCATCCACGGGCCTGGGTTGAATGTCCCTTAGCATGTATTGTGTTGTGTTGTCTCAGTGTGTGTTCCTATCTCTAAGGTTGGTTATTATTTAATAGTAATAACCAATACTCACTGGAATTGTGAAGTCTGACTAGTGTAATATGTTAGTAGTCAGCGATGTATGCAATGGAGGGGGAAAGGAACTAGTCACTCTACCCCATTGTCTCCTGGCTTAGTTATCTCATTATTGATGCCTTATTTGTGTCAGTTACGAGGTTCACATCTGTCTTCAGACAGTTGACTTAACAACAACAACAACAACAACTCATTGGACTGTAAATTTGCATTGGAGACGAGGTAAAACTGGAGAAGTAATAAATAAATAAATAAATGAATAAATGAATAAATAAATAAATAAATAATTAATTAAATAAAAAGTTAATTAAATACATAAATTAAATGAATGAATGAATAAATTAATAAATTAAATGAATAAATTAATACATTCATAAATTAGTAAATTAAGAAATAAATAAATTAATAAATGCATAAATCAATAAACGAATGAATGAATAAATGAACAAATGAATAAATGAATGAATGAATGAATAAATAAATAAGTAAATAAGTGAATAAATTAATTAAATAAATAAGTGAATTAAATACATAAATGAATGAATGAATAAATGAATAAATTAAATTAATAAATGGATAAATTAATAAATTAGTAAATTAATAAATGAATAAATTAATAAATTAGTAAATTAATAAATGAATAAATTAATAAATGCATAAATTAATAAACGAATGAATTAATAAATGAATGAATGAATGAATAAATGAATAAATAAATAAATAAGTTAATTAAATAAAAAGTTAATTAAATAAAAAGTTAATTAAATAAATAAGTTAATTAAATACATAAATTTAATGAATGAATGAATAAATTAATAAATTAAATGAATGAATTAATAAATTCATAAATTTAGTAAATTAATAAATGAATAAATTAATAAATGCATAAATCCATAAATGAATGAATGAATAAATGAACAAATGAATAAATGAATGAATGAATGAATAAATAAATAAGTAAATAAGTGAATAAATTAATTAAATAAATAAGTGAATTAAATACATAAATGAATGAATGAATAAATGAATAAATTAAATTAATAAATGGATAAATTAATAAATTAGTAAATTAATAAATGAATAAATTAATAAATTAGTAAATTAATAAATGAATAAATTAATAAATGCATAAATTAATAAACGAATGAATTAATAAATGAATAAATAAATAAATAAATAAATAAATAAATAAATAAATAAATAAATAAATAAATAAGTAAATAAGTGAATAAATTAACTAAATAAATAAGTGAATTAAATACATAAATGAATGAATGAATAAAATAATATATTAATAAATTAAATTAATAAATGAATAAATTAGTAAATTAATAAATGAATAAATTAGTAAATTAATAAATGAATAAATTAGTAAATTAATAAATGAATAAATTAATAAATGCATAAATTAATAAACGAATGAATGAATAAATGAATAAATAAATAAATAAAAAAGTGAATAATTTAATTAAATAAGTAAGTTAAACACATAAATTAAATGAATGAATGAATAAAGTAATAAATTAAATTAATAAATGCATAAATGCATAAATTAATAAATTATTCATTAATTAATTAAGTTATAATAGATCATCAGTTTGTGTAACCTTTATGAATGTCTTCTTTGCTTAGTCCAACTTCGTGTATCTTTTCACCGGTCTTAGGGGAGAGTCGGGTAGTATCGGACATCGGGTAGTATCTGACAGTGCGTTTCTTTCATCTACCACCATATGGTAGTACCTGAATGACATGGTTACGTTTCTCTATGCGACATCACAGAAACGTAACCATGTCAATCAGGTACTATCATCGTGTGGTAGATGAAAGAAACTCACTGTCCGATACTACCCGATGTCCGATACTACCCGACTCTCCCCTACATAATCTCAACAGCAATAGACTGTTCCGCCTGTTTAGTAGAATGCGTTTGAGTCTAAACAAAGCAGCAAAACAGTACATCGTGGTCCGTTGTTCGGATATAGTTCCCAAAGGAAAGCAACAATTTAAACATTAAAATATGTAACCATGCAAACTGAAATTAATTGTCGATTTGCGTATTACAAATGTATCATGTCTTCATTTAGTTTTTTTCTCCATTGCTCCCTATTTAATGTATCTGGATCTTGCAGTCCTTTCGGTTGCATATTTCTTCTTACTCCATCTATTCAATTTTAATTAGGTCTTTATTTCCTGCCCCTTCCTTCTGGTTCCTATCGCATGATTTCCTTTGATATTCTTCTATGTTCTATCTTTTTAACATGTGCATTCCATTGTAATCTTTTTTTGATCTATAACTTCTACTCTACATTCATTATCTGCCTTATTGTTGTATTCCTTACCTTTTCTCTTCTTGACCTCCTAGCTGATCCCCTCCAGAAGTCCATTTCATTGACTCTTAATTTTCCTTCTTTTACCCTATTCACTGTCTAAGTTCCCGCTCCATAGAGCATTATATTCTCCACTATAGTTTTATAGATTACTAGTGGCTTGTGCAGCAAATTCTGTTGCAAACTAAGTCCGTTAGACGTTCAAATAAACATTTTTCAGATTTATTTTCAATGAAGAATACTTGTCTTTTTGATAGTTATTTGCTTCCATAATAATGAAACATACTCCCTCTGAATGGATTTTTTTTAGGCCAAATACTTTCTCTTGAACCTATCCAACTTCAGTTTTTGAGTTTCAACGCGAAAACGCAAGTATCAATGTCAGGACGATAGCAGTAGCTATTTCAGGTCATTGTGGATTGTAGGCGAAAGTTAAAAAAATGTCAGGTTTGCTAAGCTTTCGAACAATAGCATTTTCGTATAGCTGCTGCATGTAGAACTTGAAATGTAGAGCGTAAAATCATTTTATCCTACTAAGAGATCTTGCTGAAATGATCTGGAGACTACAAAATTTTCTAGGCCTCTTATTTTATCAGTAAGTAATACCTTTTGATCTTTCCTTAGGAACTGTAATTTTTGCGCTCTCTCGGGCCAATACTGAAGACAATGGCACATATCAATATCCACACTACACCGCCATTAAATATATGAAAAAGACTCAACCCCACTGGGCTAATAAGTATAAAAATATTTTATTTTTAATAACAATATTATTATCTTAAGTTTTGTAGTTATATATAACAGCCACTCAGTAAATTATAGAAATGAAGATCTAAATTAAGATATTCTCTACATTTACTTACATAACCTCAAAACGTTTCACTTTCATGTCATCAATATAGCATCAATATTATGTACAATTAATGAAAAATAGATGCATCATGATATTAACTACAATAATATTTAATTTCTAATGGTAATAATGTCATCAAACCACCTCAAGTTTCGTAGATTTGAATATCCAATACACAGCTGTACTCAGAAAATTATACACTGCAGAATCAGTTTTTAATAACAAATTGAATTGAGCTCTAAATATGTCGGCAATCCTGCAGGTCATGGCCTTCGTGTAATAGCCTATTGTTTATTGTAGTGTGTGTTTTGTTCTGAAATTCAATCAAGTCGGCCATGATTCGATAAAATTAGTTCTCAAAACTGACAACAGATGGATTTTGGAAAAAAGTAGGAAAATTATGTACGAAAATTGACATTTCACTGAAAACTACTACTTTTCCGAAAAACTTTGGGTCCCAAGCTTCAAAATGAGGGGTCATTTATTAAAATCCGTTCAGCCGTTTTCCCGTAATTTCCATTACCAGTTCAAATTATATATATAGATTTTCTTTGTATTAGCCAAAATGTTACTACTTCATAGTAATGAATTTAGTATTCCAATAGCTTGTTTTCCTCTCAATTTTTAGCCTTTTTGAACTGCAATATTGATCCTGGTTATTTACAGTTTCTTAGTTTCTTAATCATTAAATTGGCAAAACTTCATTTCTCACACTAGTTTATTAAACAGTGTCGGACCGTAAAGAAAACAGCTATCACAATGTCCATATTTTATATGTATTGTGAAATTTTAATTTTGCTACCAATTTGTTTTCTATTGTTCTATTAAAATTATAACATATAGCCTATTAACCTGTTGTATCCTATAGGATACTTTGCGAATTTAAGGGTTAATTTTGTGTTTTCAGTTAAAATTTCATCAATACCTACAGTCATGTATTCAGTCTTGTTTAGGTTTATGTTCAATCCCCACTTCCTGCACTCTTCTGTAATTTCCTGAACATATAATCAGCATTTCATTATCCTGGGCAATTATCACTTGATTGTCAGCAAGCAGTAGGTTAGAGATAAATATATTTTCTGTTATTTGAAATCCCATTCATCCATATTAATTTAGTCCTCGGGTTTGCATGTGGATGCATTCTTCCTGTTCAAAGTGTTAAAAGAAATGTAAACAGCGAATCAGTTCTTGACGGCATGGATTACATCTCTATTAAAAGTACGACAAGTCCTACTTTCTTCCACGACTTTTTTCTGATCTCACAATACGCGAATACTCTCGCATAGCTTCGGTAGTTCTCTGACATTGTCCCCTGACACCGGGTCTCTGCATGAAAAAGTGTATCACATTGAAAACTAATAAAATGCCATGTCCTTGACAAGATTCAAAGTCTAGACCGTGAATTAAACTCAGCTTTAAGTCTAGTCTTTACCCGTTGTGGTGTAAATGATCAAACGATATTGAATGAAATTCCATTGTTTGTGTTGTGCATCACACCTTCACACGTGCGAATCTGACATAGCGGGGGCGACAACCCACACAACCAGAGACGAAAATGAACTTCAGATCCAGACGGAGGCTTCATACTTGTCTAATTTTGGAGACAAGCCCTGCAACCCCCACGCTTTTGAATTATCTCTGCAACGCACATTTCTGTCTACCCTCAGTCTGTCTTTTTCGACCACAATCAACTGCCGTGTATGGAGGTTGCAACCACTTGAGTTGCTGGCTTGACATATTTAATACAACCGGCTTAAATCCATCGCCGAAAGCTGTCTGCAGGAATGACACGACTCATAATTACAAAATTTCTGAATGTGTACTAATTATAGTTCTCATCCCCCCACCCCCTACCGTCCTCTCTGACAACAGAACCTTCACACCTATCTCCAGACCATCTATTTTTTTTTTTCGCTTCCCATTTCACTTTCTTTTTTTTTCTATCCTAGTAATTTATTCCTTCCAACATCATCACAGTCTTTTTTTTTCTTTTCGTCGTCATAGCAACGAATTTCAAACTCTACAAAGAAACTTGTAATAACTCTAAAGACCACACAAAGTCTAACCACAAGCGCAAGTAATGGGTCACTCAGAAGTAAGTATTTACTTTGGAATTCTGTGGTATCCCCTAAACCAGACACGGGCACCAAGTATCTTTCTACAAATTCTATTCAATACTGCCACTACTAAAACCACTATTATTATTACTACTGCTACTATTTCATGTTTATGACTAGAAGGTATTTTCCTATTGCTTTCCCGGCAAGTTGTGTACGAGACGACGTAAGGAAGGCAGAGTGGAGAGACTTCCATGTAAGGAAAAGTTTCCACTATCTAGAGCAGTGATGTCAACTGATGCCCATAGGAGCAAGCGCGCGCTTTAGAGCCCAGGAGAGCCTGAGCGCTTTACAGCGGAAAGGAAAGAGACAGACGAAAGAGGTAGTATATGCCGCTTGGTCGAGATATATTCAGGGATGGCCAGCACTGATTCAATAGATAAAGGAAAGAGAACTTATTAAAACTGTATCCATGGAAATTTTTAGATTTGTCTGAGAAGTATAAGTGCATTATAAGAATGTAAGTTTTAATTTTAATGCTCATTTTTCACAAGTATTTAGTTTGCTTTTTTTATTCAAAAGGAATATTTTCTTAACTTTTTTTTTACAGAAAAGTGAAATTTTCAGATATGTTTGTTTAGTAGCCTTACAGGTACTAAAACAATGTTTCCGTAAATATAATATATCGTAAATACGTATTACTGAAGATAGTGTATTAAAATGTTTGAAAATATTCGCATGGAAAATGTTTGTAAGGAAATGAATTAACAAAGCAACTACTGTTACATCACAAACAAAAGATATGTGCCTATGTGTTGGTAAAACGTCAGCTCTATAGCTTCAGCAGATTTCGAGATAATTTAATATCCTGATAACAGAAAGTTGCGCACCAATATCACCTAAAAGCATAATGCGATAAGAGTTTTATTATGTAATATTAGTTACAGTTAAAACATATACCTAGACAACTGTGCTTTGTGCTATAATATTCTTTATGTCGACCATGCCGAAATGTAGTAATTATACACCTGGTAGCAGACCTTTAATGCATGTCATTAAAGTACACCTACTCATTAAAGGTCAGGTCTTTCAGCCAATAACGACTCAGGTTACAACTGTTCAGCCAATGACAGGTCAGCTTTCTACCGTTATAAAACCGCAAGTATCGATTATTCTCGGATATGCAATCGAAAGAGAATTAGCGAAAAGTCACGGAGGCTGGAAATCCAATACTGTCGCAGAAGGTTATGTTCTGTTACTATAATAATTAGCGTTAATTGTAAATAATATTCAAATAAATTCAATTTGTCATCTCGTTTTTCAATGTCTAATTTAATTTCAATGTTATCTCTGTAGGTTCTTATGGCCTAGCAAGGTCAATGTGAACATCTGTTCCTCGGAAAAAATCAATACTTTCGCGTCTGCACACATCTCACAACATACGGGACATTGGTCAAGGTCAGATACAAAGGAACTTAATAATATCAAGTTAGAAATATGGTCGAGCATAAAAAGTCGTATGAAACTCGCCTATAATGGTAATTAAGAAGCTCGTATGAAAATTATGAAACTCGCTTGCGCTCGTTTCATAAATATCCATACTCGCTTCTTAATTACCTTCATTATAGGCTTGTTGCATAATGTACTATTTGATTACTTTTATAAGGCTAAAGATACTATCAATATCAATTTCAACTTATCATGTCATATTCAGTATCTTTCTTTGGGATAACAATTTCTTTATGAATGATGTGTTTAATTCACTTAGTACAGTATAGTTGTAGTCATTATGGAATTTGTGTGAATATTCCTTCTTTACTCTTTATTATGTTATTAAGATTTAAAACACAAGTGCAATATTAAGAAATCAGTGTTAGTACTTTTGTTTTACAGACAATATAGATAATACCAAACAGAAAGAAGCCATATAAAAATAACGACATAAAATTTCACGTTCCGTTTGAAGTTTGTGCACCACTGTTTTCTTAATCCAACAGGATGCTTATTCCTCCTAGCATACCTAGCGATTGATGCCCGCGCACGACGTCAAGGTCAGAAAAAATGCGCTTGCTTTGACATCACTGATCTAGAGACTGGAAAATGTCTTTGTTAAAGCTGTAAAAGTTTGATAATTCATATGAGAGGTTTGAGTCACCTCGTATTTTGCAACTTAACCCAAAATGTTCTAAACTGAATAGTTTGCACAACAAACCCTGCACTGTGCTTTGATTACATATCAGTGATAGGACGGAAAGCCGACAGACGGATGGGACAGGGCCGAACTAACTGCATGTTGTTGTTATTATGAAATGGTTTCAGGTGGTGTCTGTCAAACGCACCCGCTCCGCTGTTCGGAGTTATTTCCGAAAGGAAAGCAACAATTTATATAAACATTAAAATAATAACTTATGTAACGTATGACAACTAAAATTAATCGTTGGTTTTCGTATTAAAAGTGAGAGTTTGTGGAGTAGGTATGTACTGTAGCTACTTGATAAAAATTAATTTCTTCCTGCGAGACAGATAATTCCTAATATGAAATTTTTCCAGGAAATTTTAAATATGAAAATTTTCCTGGAAGTAACTTATTATCCTTATTAAGAAATCATTTTAACTTATAAACTTCGCCAAGTTTCAGAACTTAATTATACTAATACAGTTATCGCTTATCTGTTATTTTGATCGGTAGATTAATAAGTACTTATCGCCCAAATTTTATACTATAAACTGAAAACTGATCAGGATAAAAAAGAGAAAGCGAGCGGTCCGTAACTTTACTCATTACGTACAACTACGAGTAGGTTGCGTGAGAAACGAAACAAGGATAACAAGGAAAATATAAACAGAAAAAGAAGAATACGAGGAGAACAAGGGGAATACAAAGAGAACATGGGTAATACAAGGATGACAAGGGTAATACAAGGAGAACAAGGGGAATACAAGGAAAATAAGGGGAATACAAAGAGAACAAGGGGAATACAAAGAGAACAAGGGGACTACAAGGATGACAAGGGTAATACAAGGAGAACAAGGGGAATACAAGGATGACAAGGGGAATACAAAGAGAACAAGGGGAATACAAGGATGACAAGGGTAATACAAGGAGAACAAGGGGAATACAAGGATAACTAGCAGGAATACAAGGATAACAAGCAGGAATACAAGGATAACAAGCAGGAATACAGGGATAACAAGGGGAATACAAGGATAACAAGCAGGAATACAAGGATAAGCACGAATACAAGGATAACAAGCACGAATACAAGGAGAACAAGCAGGAATACAAGGAGAACAAGGGGAATACAGGGATAACAAGCAGGAATACAGGGATAACAAGCAGGAATACAAGGAGAACAAGGGGAATACAGGGATAACAAGCAGGAATACAGGGATAACAAGGGAATACAAGGATAACAAGCAGGAATACAGGGATAACAAGCAGGAATACAAGGATAACAAGCAGGAATACAAGGATAACAAGCACGAATACAAGGAGAACAAGGGGAATACAAGGATAACAAGCAGGAATACAAGGATAACAAGCAGGAATACAAGGAGAACAATGGGAATACAGGGATAACATGCAGGAATACAGGGATAACAAGGGGAATACAAGGATAACAAGCAGGAATACAAGGATAACAAGCAGGAATACAGGGATAACAAGCAGGAATACAAGGATAACAAGCACGAATACAAGGAGAACAAGGGGAATACAAGGATAACAAGCAGGAATACAAGGATAACAAGCAGGAATACAAGGATAACAAGCAGGAATACAAGGATAACAAGCAGGAATACAAGGATAACAAGCAGGAATTCAGGGATAACAAGGGGAATACAGGGATAACAAGGGGAATACAAGGATAACAAGCAGGAATACAAGGATATCAAGCAGGAATACAAGGATAACAAGCAGGAATACAGGGAGAACAAGGGGAATACAGGGATAACAAGCAGGAATACAGGGATAACAAGGGGAATACAAGGATAACAAGCAGGAATACAAGGATATCAAGCAGGAATACAAGGATAACAAGCAGGAATACAGGGAGAACAAGGGGAATACAAGGATAACAAGCAGGAATACAGGGATAACAAGGGGAATACAAGGATAACAAGCAGGAATACAGGGATAACAAGCAGGAATACAAGGATAACAAGCAGGAATACAAGGATAACAAGCAGGAATACAAGGATAACAAGCAGGAATACAAGGATAACAAGCAGGAATACAAGGATAACAAGCAGGAATACAGGGATAACAAGGGGAATACAAGGATAACAAGCAGGAATACAGGGATAACAAGGGGAATACAAGGATAACAAGCAGGAATGCAAGGAGAACAAGGGGAATACAGGGATAACAAGCAGGAATACAGGGATAACAAGGGGAATACAAGGATAACAAGCAGGAATACAGGGATAACAAGCAGGAATACAAGGAGAACAAGGGGAATACAAGGATAACAAGCAGGAATACAGGGATAACAATCAGGAATACAAGGAGAACAAGGAGGAATACAAGGATAACAAGCAGGAATACAAGGATAACAAGCAGGAATACAAGGATAACAAGCAGGAATACAAGGATAACAAGCAGGAATGCAGGGATAACAAGCAGGAATACAAGGATAACAAGCAGGAATACAAGGATAACAAGCAGGAATACAAGGATAACAAGCAGGAATACAAGTATAACAAGCAGGAATACAAGTATAACAAGCAGGAATACAAGGATAACAAGCAGGAATACAGGGAGAACAAGGGGAATACAAGGATAACAAGCAGGAATACAGAGAGAACAAGGGGAATACAAGGATAACAAGCAGGAATACAAGAATAACAAGCAGGAATACAGAGAGAACAAGGGGAATACAAGGATAACAAGCAGGAATACAAGGATAACAAGCAGGAATACAGGGAGAACAAGGGGAATACAAGGATAACAAGCAGGAATACAAGGATAACAAGCAGGAATACAGAGAGAACAAGGGGAATACAAGGATAACAAGCAGGAATACAGGGAGAACAAGGGGAAGGCTAGGAGATGAAGGTGAATACAAGGAGGAGACTGCAAGGAGAGCGAGGGGAATGCAAGGAGAGCGAGGGTTTAATGTTTATATGGTGCTGAATTCCTAAGTAAACCACCTCATACTTAGAAGAAAGACATATTTCTACGTCAGATAATGGACTTGGTCTGTTAATTAACTGCAGGGAACATTTTTCCTAGGCACTCGTAGTTGACGTCGAATACAACATAGAATTCGCTTTTGCTTTGGGTAATGAAACAAGATAGAAGTGGACTGCTAATGTAGGGCTGGGCATTGAACGAGGAAGTCGTACTGTTACAACGAAGCCTGGAAGTTATGAATCAGTCAGCATATTGATGATGTTTCTTTCCTCTGCCAATAATAACTAAATATTTAAAGAGTCAGTTCCGCGTGGAGTAAATACTGATGTGCAGTTTGGTCTAGATCAGTAAAGTTCTTAGAAAATGAATTCGTCAGTGTTTGTTAATCAGTTTCAATGTAATGGTAAAACAAACGTGAAAAGTGGCGTTTGTTTTGTAGTCGGTATTGCCACAGCCATCAAAAGTTTACATATCTCACGACATCAGTTAGCTGAACTTTTTGACAAATGGGAATACTCCGTGAATAATAGGTAATGCAGTTTTCGGTGGCTTACCAAGCGGTAAAAAATTCCTGAAGAATATACAGGATGTAAGTAAAATAACGCTACTGATTTTCAGAGCGAATAGCTCATGTTGTATGCAACAAAAAAAGTATAATAGCATATTGGTGGAAAGTTTATAGTTTGTTTTCTCAGAAAAAAAAATTCCCAAAAGTTTACACCCTCCTATTCGGTAACCATTACGAGTAAGATCGTGATTTTTGTCCATATTGTTACAAAATCTAATAAAAAATCATTTATCTCTATGGCGTATTTCAATAGCGTGGGTAGCTTACGCGCCCTTATTAAACCCTACTATTACTATTCAATAGCGTGGATAGTTTGCGTGTAAATTTAATTAAACCACGGTTGAGTGGAAGAGAAGGCCTCATGGCCTTAACTCTGCCAGGCAAAATAAAACTACTACTACTACTACTGCTGCTACTGCTACTGCTACTGCTGCTACTACTACTATTACTGCTGCTACTACTACTACTATTACTACTGCTACTACTACTATTATTACCGCTACTACTACTATTACCACTACTACTATTACTACTACTATTACTACTACTACTACTACTACTATTACTACTACTACTACTTTTACTACTACTACTACTTTTACTACTACTACTACTACTTTTACTACTACTACTACTACTACTACTACTTTTACTACTACTACTACTTTTACTGCTACTAATACTTTTACTGCTACTACTACTTTTACTACTACTACTACTTTTACTACTACTACTACTACTTTTACTACTACTACTACTTTTACTACTACTACTACTTTTACTACTACTACTACTTTTACTTTTACTACTACTACTACTACTACTATTACTACTACTACTATTACCACTACTACTACTTTTACTACTACTACTACTACTACTACTTTTACTACTACTACTACTACTATTACCACTACTACTACTTTTACTACTACTACTTTTACTATTACTACTACCACTACTACTACTATTATTACTACTATTACTACTATTACTACTACTACTTTTACTACCACTACTATTACTATTACTACTACTACTATTACTAGTACTACTGTTACTACCACTAGTTTTAGTACCACTATTATTACTACTACCACTACTACTACTACTACACTACTACTACTATTACCACTACTACTACTTTTACTATTACTACTACCACTACTACTACTATTATTACTACTGTTACTACTACTACTTTTACTACCACTACTATTACTATTACTACTACTACTATTACTAGTACTACTGTTACTACCACTAGTTTTAGTACCACTATTATTACTACTACCACTACTACTACTACTACTACACTACTACTACTATTACCACTACTACTACTATTACCACTACTACTATTATTACTACTACTACTACTAATTTCAAGTCACTGACCGATGCAAACAGCTTGCAACATTGTAAACAGAGAGGGAGGCGGGAGGTAGTTCTCCTAGAGAGAGGGACCTCTTACATCTGTATTATCAGAAGAAATAGAAGTACACACTTCCTACTAAATCTTTACTTTGTCTAGAATCGAACCACGGACCGATTGAATGATAGAAGCATATCCTACCTACTAATAACTAAGCTAAGACGGCGGAAAAATAAGAATAATTATAAACTAAATACATTTATTTGTTAACTTTATTTTTAAAGGAAAAATACATCCAAGTCGAAGCGCCTTTAAACAAAACAATAAAACTTTCCGTCACTCATCCTCTTCCTTCAGCGTCTTCGAAACGCATTCTGTCTTTATTCCCCAGCATTCCCTCTTGTAGAAGGAAGGCTCTGGTTGCGGAAGCGCCCGTCTTATGTTCACCCTCGGCCCGGCGTGTCCATGGCGACGGGGCGGGCGGTGGTCCATATCAGTCCTCCATAAACATGTGGAGCCGGATCACAGCGGATAATCTGTCGGACTCTGCTTTCTTACGTCACGCAGAGGTGAAGAAAGGAATCATATGGCATTAATTCACAGCCTGCTAAATCGTTTAGTGACGAATGAATGAACCAGCACAATGGAACCTCGTTGTAGCGGGATTGTCGGTTGGGAGATTGCTTGCTCGTATAATCCTGCGTGGTATCGAAAAAAGTGAATATTCTGCGAATAAAATGATAACGTAATATAAAAATACATCAACATGTTTGTTGTAGCACACAGGGGGCAGTGCTGTTTGATTGTGACTTGTCCTTCGCTGTACTAGAGATCAATTCTCGGCAGCGACGGATTTCTAGCACAGGGACATCATTTTATTTTTACTAACATTTCTAATATTAACCTGGCTATACCTTTGGATTAAAGGTTCAGAACACCGTTTGCTACCCCCTTCCACGACTGAAGTTCGATGATAGACTACTGGCGTAAAATACAAACAGATCACTTTACTAGGTATAGGAGGGAAGAAAAGTAGTTCATCCATTTACGTAAAGTAGAAAATATCGCGATTTTGAGTTTGATAATTTTCATTAGGTTTTTGTTTAATCAAAATACAGTACTGTATTAACAATGAGTGTTTTTACTCACGAACTGAGCTGTCCATGTGGACGTATTCATTATGCAGTGTATATTATACTGTCTACAGCACATTAGCGTACAATATAGAGAATGAAGTTAAATTGAAAAATAATCATAATATGGATATTTAAACACAATTTTGAAAATGGTGGCCGTTCATTTCGATACAGGCTCCAGTTCTTTTGTGCATATTATCGCACTATAAATTATAGTACTTAATTGTAATTACCAGTTTCATCCTTCGTACTAGTAACTCATGTTGAAATAATTCTGAACGTACTCTATAAAAGAGTACCTTACGTACTATAAATTCAATCTTCACTTCTGCCCGATACGAAAAGATAAAATTACTCAGACATGCTATCTACTATCGTCCACACCTGTGGAGTAAAGGTTAGCGCGTCTGGCCGCGAAACCAGGTGGCCCGGGTTCGATTCCTGGTAGGGACAAGTTACCCGGTTGAGGTTTTTTCCGGGGTTTTCCCTCAACCCAATTTGAGCAAATGCTGGGTAACTTTCGGTGTTGGACCCCGGACTCATTTCACCGGCTTTATCACCTTAATCTCATTCAGACGCTAAATAACATAAGATGTTGATAAAGCGTCGTAAAATAACCTACTAAAATAAAAAATAAAATAAAAGCTATCTACTGTCGGTCCAAATGGTTTTGTCGCAGGGTCATAGAAAAGAGGGAAATCACGTGACAGTTAATTAACGAGGCCATTTTATTTAAGTTATTTTAAACAGTTGTATAATATTACGTATACGCCTAATTCCAAACAAAAATTAATGTTTACAGAAAAGATCTAAGACAGCCCAGCCACTAGTCTTTATAGAGGGGCGAACAGAAGCGGGTGTGGGAAACCGGGATGCGACGTAGGCAAACGGACAACAGTAGCTGTGCGAAAATATGATTCAATATTGAAAGGTCTTTCGTCACTGGAAAACGCGAACATATATCTGGAACGTACTATACTCACTCAGTACCGTTCGTGTTTACTTTGACCGTAAGGCGACTTTGACTGTATACGCTTTATTCTGTCTGGAGAACGGTTGTAAGTTTACTAGTAGAGGGGGTGGGAGTGAAGTACATTCAAAAACTCAGGTACAATAAAAATTGAAGTAAAAATAAAACTCTATTTCAAATCGTAATTCTTTTCTATATAAATTTATCATGAACATTCTTTGACGAGATTATGGTATTCTTCGTCTAAATCATACCTGCACAAACAGCGCTCCTTCCGAGCGGGAGAGCTGTGTTTACCGCTCGCCGAATCGGAGAGGAAGATACGTCAGAATGACATAGACCTGCTATAGATAGAGGAGAAGGAAACGACCACCCAGCTATCTAGTGGAGTGCAGTGTATAGGCCTATTCTCAGTAACTGTTTCACGTTGCTTACCTACTCCTACAGTACAGTATGGAGGAATCTAAAAGACGGTAAAGTAGTGATCAGGCAAGTTCTTTCAATGTTGCATGGGAAAATACTTATTTTTTCATAGCTGCTGGAGTAAATACTCAGTGATTTATCTGCCACAACATTTTGAAAGGTAGAAAGAAACATAACATAATGCGTCATTACGAGTCCAGACATAAAGATATTAAAGATATCTTCAACAATTTAAATATCTCTCTTCAGGGAAAAGGCCAGCTCGGTGTTGATATGGTGAATAAATTACAGGATTTCAGTCGTAAACTTACAGTAGCGTGCAAATTAATCCGAACAACGTAATTACTTATACAAAAACACTCAAACGGGATAAAAAAGGATCTAAGACATACCTCAGTAATCTATGTGGCCTCCCTTGTTCCTAATAACAGCTCTGAGACGATTTGGCATGGATTCCACTAATTTCCCACAAATATTCTTCATTTCTTCATCGCGAAACCATACACCAATGAGGGCAGAAATCATCTTCTCCTTTGTAGAACAATCCATTTTTTGCATTCTTCTTTTGCAGATTGACCACAAGTTCTCAGTGGGGTTGATGTCGGGTGAGTTGCCTGACCAGGGGAGTACCTGAATATTATTCTTGTTGAAGAATTCTGTAGTTTTTCGAGACGTATGGCAAGGTGTCAGGTCTTGTTGGAACACACTTCTGCCATCCGGAAATGATTTTTGCAGCTAGGGTACGATTCTGGTTTCCAATAAGTGAATATATTTGTCAGAATTCATCATTCCCTTGATAGGTATTAATGCTCCAGGCCCTTCATGCGTAAAACAACCCCAAAACATTACTTTAGGGGGGTATTTGGGTGCTTGTTGGAGATGAGCTGCTGTTACTTTTTCGGATCCAATCCGTACGTAAGAAACACGGTGGCCGTGGACCTCGAAATGAGACTCATAGGAAAAAAGTACATTCTTCCAGTCATTCACTGTCCAGTGTTGATGTAATTTTGCCCACATTAAGAGTTTTTTGCACATAACAGGGGTTAGCAGTTGCTTCTTAATAGGCTTACGAGCCCTTCGTCCAGCTTCCAAAACCCTACGCCGCACTGTTGTGACGTGAATATTCGCCCCAGTGGTAGCCATTAACTCGCGGGTTAAGTCGACAGCAGTTAGTGTAGGATTTAATTTACTTTTCCTGACAATTAAACGATCATCTGCAAGTGAAGTCTTCCTTTTCCGGCCACAGTTTCCTTTTTTCTGGGTGTGATGGATCCAGTCTCCCTGTATCGTTTTATGATCGAATTAACGGTAGCCAAACCGATGTGACATTCTGCAGCAATTTGCCTCTGTGTCATAGAAGAATGCTCTGCTAATGTTATAATTTTAGACCGTTTTCGTGGAGTTGTATCCATTTGTGAAGACGACAGAATGTACACAGGATTGCAGTATTAAGTCTTCAACACAACTGAAATGCTTATAAGTACAAAACGACAGGCAAAATGTCACATATTATAAAAATAATGACAGACCTTCAACAATGGAATTACACGTACTACAGATGTCAATTAAAGCGGTATGAGCAGCTGTGAGGCCAACAATGACAGAAAATGTAAAAATACGTTGTGTTCGGATTAATTTGCACGCTACTGTACACTTTTCGTAAGTCAGTTTCGGGAAGGTAATATGGCTTACTTTCGAACGATAGAAACTGCTCGTGATGAAGCCATGTTAAACGATTATGTGCAAATATTAATTGAAATTCAAAATGAATTTAATTCTAGGTTCCAAGATTTTGTGTTAAGGTCCACACCTGTGGAGTAACGGTTAGCGCGTCTAGCTGCGAAACCAGGTGGCCCGGGTTCGATTCCCGAGTCAAGTTACCTGGTTGAGGTTTTTCCGGGGTTTTCCCTCAACTCAGTATGAGCAAACGCTGAGTAACTTTCGGTGGTGGACCCCGGACTCATTTCACCGGCATTATCACCTTCTTCTCATTCAGACGCTAAATAACATAAGCTGTTGATAAAGTGTCGTAAAATAACCTACTAAAAATCTTGTCTTAATTGGAAAGAAGTTTAAAGTTGTCATAATAAAATCTTCAACGCCAGTTGAAACAATGCCATATAAGTTACACGTGGGCCTGGTTGGCGCAGTTGATATAGCGCTGGCCTTCTATGCCCGAGGTTGCAGGTTCGATTCCGGGCCAGGTCGATTGAATTTAAGTGTGCTCATATAACCTTCGCAGTTGCGAGCGTCGTTAAATAAAACATAACATTTAACGATTTACAGCTCGGACTTATTGATCTTCAATATGACCTAAGGGCTAAAGATCGTTTGAATAATACTGAAGCCTGGTTGAGTTTTACAAGACTAAACATTAGCAATAATATCCACGACTACACTGGCTGGCTGTGAAAATGATCGCTATGTTTGGCTCAACATTTATATTTGTGAGCAACTGTTTTCTATAATCAACTTTAATAAAGGCAGACATCGAACATGTGTAACTGATGTTTCATTACGATCAGTAGGCTACTGTTCCTTTCAGATGCCAACAGGATAAAACCTCGTTTTGATGTACTGATAAATAAAAATATAACAAAATGATATTGTACATTTAAGTAGGTATAAAATTTCTATTATTTCTGTAAAGTAAATATTTCTGTATAAATTAATACAGTAAGTACAAGATAGTTTTCCACCTGAAAACAAAATCCGTCTCAATCGACGTAAATTCCTCCAAAGTCGTGGCAAATTCAGCCTGAATCGTTGAAAATTCCACCTCTATCCAGGAAAATACTCCCGAACGATCGTAAAAAAATTTAATATGGATCGTAAAAAAAATGTCATATGGATCGTGAAAAGATTTCGTATGGGTCGTAAAAAAATTTCGTATGGATAGAGAAGTATGGATAAAGAAAAGATTTCGTATGGATCGAGAGAAGATTTCGTATGGATCGAGAGAAGATTTCGTATGGATCGAGAGAAGATTTCGTGTTGATCTAGAAAAGACTTCACCTGGATCGAGAAAAGATTTCATCTGGATCAAGATAAGAATTCGTCTGGATCGAAAAAAGATATCGTGTGGATCGAGAAAATATTTCGTCTGGATCGAAAAAGGATTTCAACTGGACCGAGAAAACTTTTCGTCCGGACCGAGAAAAGATTTCGTCCGGACCGAGAAAACTTTTCGTCCGGACCGAGAAAACTTTTCGTCCGGACCGAGAAAACTTTTCGTCCGGACCGAGAAAACTTTTCGTCCGGACCGAGAAAAGATTTCGTCCGGATCGAAAAAAATATTTCGTCCGGATCGAAAAAAAATTTTGTTCGGATCGAGAAAAGATTTCATCTGGATCGAGAAAAGATTTCATCTGGATCGAGAAAAGATTTCATCTGGATCGAGAAAAGATTTCTTCCGGATGGAAAAAAGATTTCTTCCGGATCGAGAAAAGATTTCGTTCGGATCGAGAAAAGACTTCGTCCGGAACGACAAAAGATTTCATTCGGATGGAAAAAAGATTTCGTCCGGATCGAAAAAAAAGATTTCGTCCGGATCGAAAAAAAGATTTCGTCCGGATCGAAAAAAGATTTCGTCCGGATCGAAAAAAAAGATTTCGTCCGGATCGAGACGAGATTTCGTCCGGATCGAGACGAGATTTCGTCTGGGCCGAGAACAAAATATTTCGTCTTAATGGACACAATCTGCACCAGCACTACTGCCACTTTCATCCGTATCACCACCATCTTCATATGAATCATAATTTTCGGACGAATCACCGTGACCTCTTTAAATCGCCACGATCCTTCTTCTTCTCAGACATCATGATCTTCATCTTTATAATTTAGTTCCTCATAATCTTCAGCGGTCATATTTCTCTATGCAGTTTGTTCCAACTTGTATTGATGTGGACATCTTCCCATCAGTTATGCCGCCCATCTTAGTTTTCTATTACATCACATAATATGCATGTTCACCACGTTCCATTTTATATTGTTTCACTATTTCAATTACATTTTCATACTCATTTATCTTGTTGCCCTTTACTGTATGAGCTGCCACATATGTGGCGAATTTTCTTCAAGCACATCTAATTTATATCTGCGACACAATATGGACGCCCGTCTTATGCTGCATTATGCATTCCAATTGTCTTAGGAATGCTGTGCTATGCTGGGTTGCGAATTCTTTTATATGTATGTCCAGCAACCGCTTGGCTCACTTTGACATCTGGAGCGTCTTTTGTTATTTACGACACCCAGAGGAGTTCATGTGAGAAGCTGGTCTGAAACACAAGTTTGCATTCTCCACAGGGTATTAAATGTAGACACGGACATCTTCCTGGAGGTACGGGACACTCCGGGGATTCCACTCCAAAACTGGGACACACATAAATGAAACCGGTACACTTCAAATACGGAACGAATACAAAAAAAAATTGTCATATTTTAGCAGATATTTTACGACTATTTATTGTGTCACACATACAGGGTGAATCTAAATTGAACTAACAAACTTCCAGGAGTTGTAGAGGACACCAATTAGAGAATAAATAATAATAATAATAATAATAATAATAATAATAATAATGTCTCGTGACCAGAATATTGTACGAAATGGAAATATAAAAATTGGAGATTTATCCTTCGAAGGGGTGAAAAAATTCACATATCTTGGAGCAACAGTAACAAATATAAATGACACTCGGGAGGAAATTAAACGCAGAATAAATATGGGAAATGCGTGTTATTATTCGGTTGAGAAGCTCTTATCATCCAGTCTGCTGTCCAAAAATCTGAAAGTTAGAATTTATAAAACAGTTATATTACCGGTTGTTCTGTATGGTTGTGAAACTTGGACTCTCACTCTGAGAGAGGAACATAGGTTAAGGGTGTTTGAGAATAAGGTGCTTAGGAAAATATTTGGGGCTAAGCGGGATGAAGTTACAGGAGAATGGAGAAAGTTACACAACGCAGAACTGCACGCATTGTATTCTTCACCTGACATAATTAGGAACATTAAATCCAGACGTTTGAGATGGGCAGGGCATGTAGCACGTATGGGAGAAGCCAGAAATGCATATAGAGTGTTAGTTGGGAGACCGGAGGGAAAAAGACCTTTGGGGAGGCCGAGACGTAGATGGGAGGATAATATTAAAATGGATTTGAGGGAGGTGGGATATGATGATAGAGACTGGGTTAATCTTGCACAGAATAGGGACCAATGGCGGGCTGATGTGAGGGCGGCAATGAACCTTCGGGTTCCTTAAAAGCCATTTGTAAGTAAATAATAATAATAATAATAATAATAATAATAATGATTTATTTTAGCTGGCAGAGTTAAGGTCGTAAGGCCTTCTCTTCCACTCAACCAGCAAAAAGTATACATACATTTGCATGAACTTACAAAGAATTCAACAATTTGATTTAGATGAGAGTTACATGTATACAAGAGTTATTTACGAATTAAACAACAAAATACTATGAACTATTAATTAAACACTGAAATAAACTGTGTAGCAGAATTAAGCTAAAATACATAGAATGTTAATATATTTCAAATGATATTAGATAATAGAAAGAGATTATTATGAGACAATTTTGAAAATACAGCACTATCAGGATGATGTCTAAAGAAAGAAGTAACAATGTAGTCAGTGATAGTTTAAATCAGTATGATTGGAGTGAAATGCTAATAAGGTTATCTTTTAAGCTGTTCTTAAAGGTGTTTGTTGTCTTGCAGCCCCTAATACTTTGTGACAGGGAATTCCATTGACGCGAGGTGGATACTGTAAAAGATGATGAATAAAAAGATGTTCTATGAAGAGGTATACTTAGCGTGCCACAGATAAGTGATCTGGTATTTACGTCGTGGTTAGAGTATAGATAAGACGAAAGGTAATTTGGTGTTGAGGTTTGCAGAATTCGAAAGAGTAAAGACAAAGAGTGTAAAGTTCTGCGTTCTTTAAGTCGGAGCCACGAGAAACTTGCGAAGGACGGTGATATGTGATCATATCGTCGGATGTTGCACACGTATCTGACGCACATATTCTGAGCTCGCTGTAACTTGACTGACAGTTCAGAACTTAGGTCACTTAACAAAACGTCACAATAATCGAAGTGCAGCATTACTAGGGTTTGTACTAGGGTAAGTTTATTTGCTGGGGCAAGAAGTTTTTCAAGCGACTCAAACAGTGAATGGAAGAACAGATTTTTTTTTATCGTTTCTTTAACTTGAAAATTCCAACTTAGATTATTATCAAAAAAGAAGCCAAGATTTTTTTACGACAGATGAATAAGGGATTAGCGTGTTGTTAAGAGATAGGAAACCAGTGGTCAGAAACCAATTGTGCAAAAGATACAGGGTGTTATACAGGGTGTATCAAAAGTTTCTGTAACAGTATGTTAAAATTATTCTCTTGTTTAGTTTCCATTTTATCAGGAACCATGACCAAATTTTATGGTGTAGGAGTTGGTACTACTTGATTGTAGTGTGATGCAATCCAACATAAATGAAAACGGTACACTTCAAATACGGAATGAATACTAAAAAGAATTGTCATATTTTAGCAGATATTTTACGACTATTTATTGTGTCACACATACAGGGTGAATCTAAATTGAACTGACAAACTTCCAAGAGTTGTAGAGGACACAAATTAGAGATAGGAAACCAGTGTTCAGAAACCAATTGTGCAAAAGATACAGGGTGTTATACAGAGTGTAACAAAAGTTTCTGTAACTGTATGTTAAAATTATTCTCTTGTTTAATTTTCCATTTTATCAGGAACCATGACCAAATTTTATGGTGTAGGAGTTGGTACGACTTGATTGTGGTGTGATGCAATCCAACATAAATGAAAGCGGTACACTTCAAATACGGAATGAATACTAAAAAAAAATTGTCATATTTTAGCAGATATTTAGGACTATTTATTGTGTCACTGTCATACAGGGTGAATCTAAATTGAACTGACAAACTTCCAGGAGTTGTAGATGACACCAATTAGAGATAAGAAACCAGTGGTCAGAAACCAATTGTGCAAAAGATACAGGTTGTTACACAGAGTGTAATAAAAGTTTCTGCAATTGTATGTTAAAATTATTCTCTTGTTTAGTTTCTATTTTCTCAGGAACCGTGATCAAATTTTATGGTATAGGAGTTGGTACTACTTGATTGTGGTATGATGCAATCCTTTATTAATAATTTGGCTGAAAGTGTGATATTTACTATCAAATATTTGAAACAAAACTAAAATTGTCACTGTACCAGAAACTTTTGTTACAGTCTGTATATTATTTGAAAACTATTTATGTTTATCATATTATGTTCAACTTAACTTTTAACACAACGTCCACCGCTATAAAGTTATGGTTAACTTGCCTAACGTGAATCGAACGGACTTGGGTTTAAATTCAGGTTGGGACAAATTACTGGTTAAGATTTTTTCCGGAGTTTTCCCTCAACCCATTAACAGCAAATGCTGGGTAACTTTCGTCACTGGATCCTGGACTCATTTCGCTGGCATTATCACCTTCGTCGCATTCAGACGCTAGATAACCACAGCATTTGATAAAGCGTCACAAAATAATCAATTAAAACACAATAACATTTTATAATTTTGAAAAACCGTAAGTAAGTTTATAAAAAATCAAAGTAATACTGTAGAATTGAACATAAAAAAATTACTTCAGATTTTGTTGAAAGTGTATTTCTTCTTATTCAATACAAGCTCTACTCTTCATAATCACGGACTGCATGACCATCGCAAACATATCACGAATTTCTCAGAATTCATTTGCTGCAGCAACCACCCATATGACAAGATCCTCAGCTGAAGCAACTGTAGTACGTTAAACCGTACAAAAAGTCTAACGGTCTTAGATCAGGTGACCTAGCAGGCCAGGAAACTGGACCACCACGCCCAATCCATCGATCACGAAAAGAACTATCAAGGTATTCCAAGCCATTGCACTGTTTGGGTAGGCGATTTCTAACGTAGAGCCTTACTTCGTAGACCGAATTCATGTACAGTAGTGGCAAAAAAACCGGACTGACCCTTGTAGCTTATGTCAGAGTCTTGTTCACTCTAGAGCACGATAGACTGGTAACTAAAACTTTCGTGGTTCGAATCCTGCCTGAGAAGGAAACTTTTTTTTCTCCTTATTCAAATTTATTTCCAATACTTTTCTATTGCAGCGATATTTTACTACTTAATTAACTTATTATTCCCAGAACATGAATTTTAGCAGCAATTGAAAAGTATAGGGAATAAATTTGAATAAGGAACAAAAAAAAAAAAGTTTCCTTCCGAGACAGGATTCGAACCACGAAAGCCTTAGTTACCAGTCTATCGTGCGCTGGAGTGAACAAGGCTCTGAAATCAGCTACAAGGGTCGGTCCGGTTTTTTTTTTTTTTTGCCACTACTGTATAGTGTGAGCGTATGCATTCTACTGGAAGTAATTTTGTTATTGGATTCTTCCCTGTACACTTTCGTGTCTTGTTGCTATGAAACAGAAAGGTACTTAAAACGATGTCTCCTATCAATGAACACAGTTTGTCGGTTGAATTTAGATTCGCCCTGTATAAACTTCTCCACTTATTTTTCTCTTCTAAGACCTAACTACACTTTCATTAGCAGTGTTCAAAACGTGGGGTTTGGAAGTTAGACTGAACATTCTTTCTGGTAAGTTTATTACCATGAAACCTTTGTTTTTATAGAAGGTGATTCAGTAAAAGCGTGCAAAAATTAAATAGAAAATAGAGGATGCTCTACAGACCATTTCGAGAGGGGACTTTGGTCTGAAAAGTCAGATTAAAGAGATATGATCTTAAATATATGTTAGTACTAGCCGTACCCGTGCGCTCCGCTGCACCTGTTAGAAATAAATATGAAGTAATTACATAATTAAAATAGGACGTTTGATCTAGGGAACATTCGTGTTTGTTGAAGGATAAATCGTGTGTATTTTAGTTAAAATTTGAATTATAAAATAATGGATTGCTAAGCTAACGTACTATTACTGCATACTAAATCAATATACTCTCGTTGTTCGTTAATTCTCTGAGATTAAAATGAGTGTACGTAAATATTATTTTAAGAAATAAAGAAAACGAATGTACAAAATAGCCTATCAAATTTTCTGTGCATAAGAAGCTATTTTAATCTTACCTGTCCTCGATTTACTCAGAAGTTACTGAAATAACATTACAGCATTATGTCCATCTAGAGAAACTACACTTTACAATGGTGAAATAATAATTAATTATACAAATCGATTAATTTAGCTTCCGATATTACTTCCTACAAACACAGAAACATCCTCTGTAGGCTATGTTTAACAGCTTTCGATTGTTGTTGTCCAAGGCCCCTTATAGACGAAGTAATTTTTCATATTTCATTGCACCGTCTTAGATGGCGTTATTTTAATTTTAAAACTCATTTATCTCATTAAATATCAGTCCTATAAACATTTTGTAAAGAATAAAACTTAGCCTATCGGAAATCATTTTTAAAGAAACTTTTGTTATGTAACATTTTTCACAAAAATCAATAATAAGCGAGATATTTCGATTTATTTAATTCAGGCCCCCTTATAACCCCCTTTTAAATAAAGTATTTTGAATGCCATATAGCCTAAAATCTACGTTACAACGAACTTAATGTATATTCTAATTTTCATATAAATCGGTTCAGCCATTATCGCGTGAAAAGGTAACAAACATCCAGACGGACATACAAACAAAAATTTCAAAAAAGCTATTTTCGGTTTCAGGGTTGTTAATTATTTATGTTAGGACCAATTATTTTTGGAAAATCGAAAATTACCAGAAAAATTTCGGCTACAGATTTATTATTAGTATAGATTACTGTTTTCCATATTATCTTCATATACGGCTATTATGTTTTTGTCAAGTTTATTTATACACGCTTTAACAGGACCTTTGTGTATATCAGTAGGCCGTTTTTACTAATGTTGAGTTCCTGTTTCTATTGTGATGTCCTCAGTCGGTTGAGATGCTTGCCTTCCGATTCTGAGTTACGTTCGAGCGTGGGTTCGATTCCCTCTTGAGCTGATTGGGTTGGGTTTTTTCCGAAGTTTTCCCAAACTGTAAGACGAATATCAGGTAATCTATGTCGAATCATCGGCCTCATCTCGCCAATATCATCTCGCTATCATCAATCTCATCGATGCTAAATAACCTAGTAGTTGATACAGCGTCGTTAGATAACCAAATACAAAAAATAATTGAATGTTGTAGTTGGCTTGTGTTGTCATGTAACTGATTTTAGATTTTCATTAATGTTTATGATATTGGTGATTGAGGCGGTGATGATCATGATATGTAAATGTTCAATTCGGCACTTGTCTTTGTGACTAAGGGAAACCACGTAAAAACCCCAGTGAATTTTGCTAGCCATGGGGTTTGAGCCCTGGGCCTTCTGAATGAGAGTTTCACACTTTACCGTCTGAGCTTAATCGCTCGGTCCCTAATTTCATTTACCTGTTTTTTATGATAATACTAGGAAAAAAGTATTTGAAGAGTCTTTTTTTGGTTATTTTACTTGTCGTCCATTGTAGTGTGCAGTTATTATGCTGGGTGTAACATCCGAGATTCTGTGGTTCGAACCCGGCTAAAGGCTATGTATTTTAACGGGGGATAAAATGTTTGAGGTGATTTCCTCCTTGTGGGAAGTGAGCCTACAGTCCTTAAACAAACCCTGTCCCTGATAGAGTACTTCATGTAAATTTATTAACCATACTTACTTACTGGCTTTTAAGGAACCCGGAGGTTCATTGCCGCCCTCACATAACCCCGCCATTGGTCCCTATCCTGAGCAAGATTAATCTAGTCTCTACCATCATATCCCACCTCCCTCAAATCCATTTTAATATTATCTTCCCATCTACGTCTCGGCCTCCCCAAAGATCTTTTCCCCTCAGGCCTCCCAACTAACACTCTATATGCATTTCTAGATTCGCCCATACGTTCTACATGCCCTGCCCATCTCAAACGTCTGGATTTAATGTTCCTAATTATGTCGGGTGAAGAATACAATGCGTGCAGTTCTGTGTTGTGTAACTTTCTCCATTCTCCTGTAACTTCATCCCTCTTAGCCCCAAATATTTTTCTAAGGACCTTATTCTCAAACACCCTTAACCTATGTTCCTCTCTCAAAGTGAGAGTCCAAGTTTCACAACCATAAAGAACAACCGGTAATATAACTGTTTTATAAATTCTAACTTTCAGATTTTTTGACAGCAGACTGGATGATAAAAGCTTCTCAACCGAATAATAACAGGCATTTCCCATATTTATTCTGTGTTTAATTTCCTCCCGAGTATCATTTATATTTGTTACTGTTGCTCCCAGGTATTTGAATTTTTCCACCTAATTTATTAACCATTCGTTTGTTAAGTTTTCAATTTCCAATATTGTTAGCGTTGGTAAATAAAATAATACTACCAGGATTTACTTCATAGCTTTGTCCCATCACACCTCCATTACTATTCTTCAATCAGAACGTAATATCTCAGTTCATATCTGCTTTAGCAGAATACCACATCAATATTTCCACGATTCGAAGTTCTGGATTGACATCTACGATAGACAGTTGAATGCTGACATCGCAGTTACTCGATTCTACTGTCTCTTGTTTTATTGACGAAGGCTTCTGTTGCTATTCCATCTATTATCGACGAAGTTAAAATAAACAGCGATGACTGTCGATGCATTAGCTGTGGTAAATACAAAACAAATGAAGGAAAACAAGCAAGAGATAAGGTTGAAGGTTATGACTTGATGGAAGTGAATATAAGATGAGGGGTTCTTCTGTTTTATAGTCCTTAGACACTTAGTCGTTACGTCAAACTGTTTTATTCAAACGTTCTGCATAATCTCGTGTTTTTTGTGTTACATTTCTTGGAAATAAGACATGAAGATTGCATAGTGAAGTAGTATTCTTAAACGTGAGTCATTCCTAGACGATTTCATCCACAATTCAAGATGTTTTCTTAGAATTTCCGATACTTTGTAAACGTATGCTAATGGCCCGGAATGGAATATCTCCCCCACTTTTCTGAGAAAGTTTTACAGAATATGTTTTAACGAAATGTTACTTAGTAATGGTGTTTCATGGTGTCTACAAAAATACATTATCCTCGGTCATCTAGTAATCAACGTGTTGTCACAGTCTACTACATACAGTCGCGAAGCTTGAGGTGTTTTTTTGCAAATCTCGCGATAAAGCGCTCCAAGCGGTTAGCAACTAGAAACAATAGACTGTCCACGGTCGACTTTGGATTTAGAGTGGACTGAGTCGTATTTCCATCGAGTGCTAGGTCGTTGCGTATTTCACATTGATGCTCGTGAAGAAAAATCCTAACATCTATTTCTTATTTTACTTCTAGATGCAAAAAGTTGTTAATAAACAGCAG
This sequence comes from Periplaneta americana, assembly GCF_040183065.1. Lineage (NCBI taxonomy): Eukaryota > Metazoa > Arthropoda > Insecta > Blattodea > Blattidae > Periplaneta > Periplaneta americana. Next base: position 210,997,010 of record NC_091118.1, on the reverse strand, counting down.
GAGGGAAAATCTAATGACAAAGAATGAAGCATATCTTTATAATAATATAAAGTTTTGCTCTCTTCATTTCGAAGACACACAATTTATGAATGAAAACAAAAATAAATTAATCTGGAATGCAGTTCCAACTTTATTTGATGTTTCAAATAAACCCGTTCTGTTATTACCTGCAGCTGAGAAACAAAAGCCTTGCACTAATTCTACGTCTGTATCAGCTGATTCCTTGAATAATTGTACATTTTCAGACAACTTAGGCCTACTTTTTTTTTTTTTCAAAGGATATGTTTTTAATTATAGCTGTTAATTTTGTTGTTATTTTTATTTGTTACTTTACTAGAGACGTAGAAAAAGTAAGTCTGTTGCAATAAAATTTATTGATCACGTTTTATTTCCAATTCTGGTGTGATTATTATTGCTTAACCTCATCCCATTTTGTTAACTACGTAAGGCTACACTACAAGTACCGGTACACGTAAAGTTACTCCATTAATTCATATTTCCATTATTATTGTTATTATATTATTGTTGTAAAGGGAAATGCAAATTAATATTTGTTGGTTTCATAGTTCATTATCGCTATAATCTTGAATGAGTGAAGCGATTATAGTAAATATCAGTTCGTTTTGCACAAACAAAAATAATATTAACCTATTTCTTGCAGGTATGTTCGAGTTTATGGTGGAACTTAATATACTTCATTAAAATAATAAATGAACTTTATCCATTTAAAATTTCAATAATGGAAGGAAGGTGCTAATTTTTCCAAAAGAACACGACAACGAAAGTGTAACATATTTTGTCATCTGCTAGGAGAGATCTGTGATGATGAGGCGATAGTAGCGATCCTAGTGGTGGGCAACTACCCATGTTTGCATTTGTACTACATATTGAGCTTCGCGACTGTATATAGTAGACTGTGGTGTTGTGTTTCCAGCTGAGTTCTATTACACAGAATAGAAATTACAATTGAGTTGCATCTTTCTGTTCCACAAAATTATGTACGAGTATATTACCATAGTTATATTATTAGTAAATGTGTACAAGTGGTGTCATTATCTACTTGCATTATTCTTTACGCCTATAAAAAGATTACATTAATCTCTCTTATTTTTACATCTTACTAGCCGTACCCGTGCGCTCCGCTGCACCCGTTACAAGTAAATATAAAGTAATCACACAATTAAAATAGGACGTTTGATCCAGGGAACATTCGTGTTTGATAGAAGGATAAATCGTTTAATATGTTACTTAATTTAAATTGCATCCAAATAATTAAAATGCGATCATTTTGGTCCAGAGACACTCATTTGGTGCAATGACAATTCCTTTAACCTGTTTCTTAATTTTTATTACATGCAACCATAGTTTAATGAACATCGACATCATTTAGATTTAATGTGTCTATTTTATTTTACTTGTCATAGGTTTCCATTGAATTATGGTAATAACTTAATTTTAACCCTTGTTTTCTACGTATTCAGTAAATGGCGCTTGGCCCACTATGGTTCTGAACCCTTCAAATCACTTAAATTATATTATATTATATCAGAAGTTACTGTAATAACATTATAGCATTATGTCCATCTAGAAAACTACACTTTCCAATGGTGAAATAATAATTAATTATACAAATCGGTTAATTTAGCTTCCGATATTACTTCATACAAACACAGAAACATTCTCTGTAGGCTATCTTTCATAGGTTTCGATTGTTGCTGTCCAAGGCCCCTTATAGACGAAGTCATTTGTTTTTTAATTCATTACACGGCCTTAGATGGCAGTTATTTTAATTTTAAAACTCATTTAGCTCATTAAATATCAGTCCTATCAAAAATTTTCAAGAATAAAACTTATCGGAAATTATTTTTAAAGAAGCTTTTGTTATGTAACATTTTTCACAAAAATCAATAATAAGCGAGATATTTCGATTTATTTAATTCAGGCCCTCTTATAACCCCCCTTTTAAATAATGTATTTTGAATGCCATATAGCCTATAATCTAAGTTACAACGAACTTAATTTATATTCCAATTTTCATCGAAATCCGTTCAGCCATTATCGCGTGAAAAGGTAACAAACATACAGACAGACAAAGAAAAATGTCAAAAAAGCGATTTTCGGTTTCAGGGTGGTTAATTATATATGATAGGACCAATTATTTTGGAAAATCGAAAATTACCGGAAAAATTTCGGCTACAGATTTATTATTAGTACAGATTTCAGGAGATGTGGCTATATTTTTTCTGAGCTCTGTTATTATATTACCTATCAATTCTTATAGTTCATAATACAGGGTGATTCACGAGGATTTACCGTCACTTACGGAGCTTATTTCCGAAGATATTCTGAGCAAAAATGTCATGTATACATTTGTCCTAATCTCAACATTTTCATAGTTACAATAATTTGAAATTGTTAGTGAAATACTTTTTTTTCTTTAGCTTTAAGGATTAAAGAATATTACAGATAGAGATTGAACTGTTCAGAAGTGTCACTTCTTTAATTGGCTAGCTTTCTGAAGCTAGAAATGTGTTAATTGCTTTGTACAGATTTTGTTTTTCAATTTTCTACTAAAAATTACATAATTCTTACGCATTTATCACAAAAATGATAAGAACAGTATGATATATACATGTTCTCTCAGAGCATGTGATATGGTTGCCTAGTTACTGATTTTAGGATAATTTTGTGTCTGTAGAGTTGACATTGGAAGTGTTTTGTGCGAGATCGTGCGTATTTGCTTGTTTTCCGCACAGAACCAATACGCGGTAAGTGTGAAATACCACATTCAGTATTCCCAACATAACACACATAACAATTTCCCTCTTCTTACCGCTTAAGCGCGACATTCATTTTACTGCTTTAGGCTTTTAACATATTACTTTTAGAGACGTTTAACATAGTAATAATTATAAATTGGAAACTTACCACTGCAATTTCACCTAAATTGCAATGTTAATTATTGTTTTTAAATATTTGCAAAAATTAAGTAAAATCTACTACTCCACGAAACTTATTGCATTCCTGATACAAGTAACATTAAGGAAGCCGTGAAAAAATCAACGAGATTCCAGATGCCGATGTTATTACTGCAATATGTTATATAAATAATATTGTTAAAATATTAAAATGAAAAATAAATCATTACATAACCTTACCGTTTGTTTTAAGTTCGCATTTATAGACTGGGCGAAAAAAAAAAGACAGACGTAAATCACGGCCTGCTGGAGTATAGTAAAGACAGAATAGTAATATGCGTTACAAGAGCGGTATGTTGACGTTTTCATGTTCGAGGAAAAGATTGAAAAAGCGAAACGTAGTTGAGATTTTTTAATTTCCGAGAACATGAAAACAAACATACCGCTCGTGTATCGTACATTATTTTGTGCGAAGATCGTTTATTACGTACCTGAAAGACGAATTTCTAATTAGTTGCAATGAAATCTCCATCTTGGTTTCTGTTTAATGGCGGCAACTTTAGAAAACAAAAATATCTATACTCCAGCAGGCCGTGATTTACGTCTGTCTTTTTCCCCCCCAGTCTATAAACGCGAACTTAAAACAAACGGTAAAGTTATGTAATGATTTACTTTTCATTTTAATATTTTAACAATATTATTTATATAAAATATTGCAGTAATAACATCGGCATCTGGAATCTCGTTGATTTTTTCACGGCTTTCTTAATGTTACTTGTATCAGGAATGAAATAAGTTTCGTGGAGTAGTAGACTTCACTTAATATTTGCAAATATTTAAAAACAATAATTAACATTGCAATTTAGGTGAAATTGTAGTGGTAAGTTTCCAATTTATAATTATTACTATGTTAAACGTCTCTAAAAATAATATGTTAAAAGCCTAAAGCAGTAAAATGAATGTCGCGCTTAAGCGGTAAGAAGAGGGGAAATTGTTATGCGTGTTACGTTGGGAATACTGAATGTGGTATTTCACACTTACCGCGTATTGGTTCTGTGCGGAAAACAAGCAAATACGCACGATCTCGCATAAAATATTTTACAGCAACAATGTTAAAGAAATATATTTTGGTGTTCCGAAGTTGGCGTCATTAAACAGAAACCAACATGGAGATTTCATTGCAACTAATTAGAAATTCGTCTTTCAGGCACGTAATAAACGATCTTCGCACAAAATAATGTACGATACACGAGCGGTATGTTTGTTTTCATGTTCTCGGAAATTAAAAAAGCTCAACTACGTTTCGCTTTTTCAATCTTTTCCTCGACCATGAAAACGTCAACATACCGCTCTTGTAACGTATATTACTATTTTGCATTTAAGCTGATCTCTTACTTTTTGATGATTATGAAATGTTCAGATTTAGATGCACAGTGTTTCTAAACACGAATGTAGGCGGACAAAATTAACTTTGGTCACCCTCGTGAAAGAACAATTTATTAACGAGACAGCAATGCAAACATAGTGAACCTTCATAAACCATAATCTAAACTACAATAAAGAGTGGTGTATCAGCACCATTTTATCTTGAAGTTGGATCTGCTGGTAGCTGACCTTGCATGTAGTGCGAGACGGTTATTCAATGTGGAAAGAAAGAAGGAGCTGTGTTCGACACCGTGAAGGTCTGTGTTAATTTTCTACAGGAAGTTTTAGCTTGAGGTATGTAGCTTGTTTTAACATGATACTGGATTGGTTATAGAAAATCGTGTGTGCAAGTTGATGACCGAAAATCATTAAAGAAGATATAAAATAAAAAATTTAGGAGTGTATTTAGATTCAAATTTAAATTTTCAAAGTCAAGTGACCTACATATGTAAGAAAACTTTTTCCATAATTCATTCCCTCAGACACTTAACCAACGTTTTACCTCTCAGCCTTAAAAAGAACCTGATCCAAACTTTAGTGATGCCCCACTTGGATTATTACGATTCTCTATTCACGAATCTAAATACTGATCTTGCCCATAGACTACAGCGTGTTCACAATATCTGCGTTCGTTTCGTTTGTAACATTAGAAAATTCGATCATGTAACACCGTCACTAGAATTGTTGTCTTGAAGTCCACTTAAAGAAAGAAGACTCTTCAACTCTCTCTTATTACTATTTAAAATCATCCACACCACCACACACTCTTACGTAGCATCTCGTTTTGTTTACCTTTCACTACCTCGAACCCGGAACATGTACCTTCTCTCTATTCCTCTGCACAGAACATCCTTCTACTCATCATCTTTCAGCATATCTATTCCACGCCTCTGGAATTCTCTCCATGACCATGTCGGAGACTGTCGGACAATATCAAAATTCAAATTTAAATTAAAAAATCACATTCTAGTTCATGGAATTGCTTGTTGAACACCTGTCAGGTTGCGCAACTTCGGCTTAACCCATGACATATAGTAAATATTGTAACTATGCTGTTGTAAAATTGACAATTAATATGTAATGTGTTTATTATTATTATTATTATTATTATTATTATTATTATTATTATTATCATTATCATTATCATCATTCCTATCTCTGTTTTTCTTTCTTTTTTTTCTTGTATTAGTTCGATGAGAGCTCTATAGCGTTCTTTTGATCCTGTTGACCCTCTATAGGGCTTTAATTTAATTTATGCTCGACCGTGCCGAAATGTAGTAATTATACACCTGGTAGTAGTCCTTTAATGCATGTCATTAAAGTACACCTATTCACTAAAGTTCAGGTTTTCGATTATTCTCGGATATGCAATCGAAAGACAACGAGGGAAACGTCACGGAGGCTTGAAATCCAATACTGTCGCAGAAGGTTATGTTCTGTTACTATAATAATTAGCGTTAGTTGTAAATAATATTCAAATAAATTCAATTTGTCATCTCGTTTTTCAATTCTAAATCAATTTTCAGGTTATATCTCTAGAATATTTCAAGGTCAATGACATTATTGTTCCTCGGAAAAAATCCATACTTTCGCGTCTGCGCACATCTCACAATTGACGAGCTATGCACAGGATCACTTCCGATCTCTTCAGTCAGATACGAATAAAATGAATACTTCTGAATAATTTCAAGTTAGAAATACGGTCGAGCATAAAAAGTCGTATGAAACTTGCCAATAATGGTACTTAAGACGCTCGTATGAAAATTATGAAACTCACTTGCGCTCGTTTCATAAACAAACATACTCGCGTCTTAATTACTATCATTATAGGCTTGTTGCATAATGTACAGGGACATCATTTTATTTTTACTTCAATTTTTATTGTACCTGAGTTTTTGAATGTACTTCACTCCCACCCCTTCTACTAATGAAGTTCAACCGTCCTCCAAGACCGCATATATAGTCATAGTAGCCTTACGGTCATAGTAAACAGTACGTTCCAAAAATATGTTCGCGTTTTCCAGTGACGAAAGAGCTTTCAATATTGAATCATTTTCGCACAGGTACTGTCGTCCATTTGCCTACGCCGTATCCCGGTTTCCCCACCAGCTTTTATTCGCCAGCTAGTGGCTGGGCTGACTTAGCTCTTTTCTGAGAACATTAATTTCTGTTAAGAATTGGACGTCTACGTAATATTATACAACTGTTTAAAATAACTTAAATAAAAGGGCCTCGTCAAGTAATTAACTGTTACGTGATTTCCTCCATTTCAACGACCCTACGACATAACCACTTGGACGGACAGTACATAGTATGTCTGAGTAATTTTATCTTTTCGGATAGGACAGAACTGAAGATTGAATTTACAGTACGTAAGGTACTCTTTTATATAGTAGGTAAAGAATTATTTCAACATGAGTTACTAGTACGAAGGACGAAATTGGTCATTAGGATTAGGTACAATAGTCTATAGTGCGATAATATGCACAAAAGAACTGAAGCCTGTATCGAAATGAACGGCCAACATTTTCAAAAATGTGTTTAAATATCCATATTATGATTATTTTTCAATTTAACTTAATTCTCTATATTGTACGCTAATGTGCTGTAGACAGTATAATATACACTGCATAATGAATACGTCCACATGGACAGCTCAGTTCGTGAGTAAAAACACTCATTGTTAATACTGTACTGTATTTTGATTAAACAAAAACCTAATGAAAATGATCAAACTCAAAATCCCGATATTTCGTAGTTTACGTAATTGGATGAACTACTTTTCTTCCCTCCTATACCTAGTAAAGTGTTTTGTTTGTATATGACGCCAGTATCATCGAACTACAGTCGTGGAATGGGGTAGCAAACGGCGGTGATCCAGAGGTATAGCCAAGTTAATATTAAAAATGTTAGTAAAAATAAAATGATGTCCCTGTACTATTGTATTATTTTCACCAGTGTCTGTATTTATTTTTTGTATTTATATATGCTATCTGGTGGGATGGAAGAGAAGGCCTTATGGCCTTAACCCTGTCAGATTAAGTAAATAAATAAATGAATAAATGAATGAATGAATAAATGAATAAATGAATGAATAAATGAATAAATATTTTTGTATTCATTATAAATATTGCAGCACAGTCTCTAGCGCATTTTCCTGCTGAATCGGAGTAGGTTTGATTCCAGCTTGGGGTGATTGGCTGGTTGGGTTTTTTCTGAGGTTTTCTCCCACCGTAAGGCGAATGTCAGATAATCTATGGCGAATCCTCGGCCTCATCTTGCCAAATACCTTCTCGTTACCACCTGTTTCATTGACGCTAAACAACACAATATTTGATACTTACTTATGGGTTTTAGAAAGCCCGGACGTTCACAAAATGAGAGAAAAAAAATAAATTTTAAAATATTTCGATATTATAAGGCGTGTTGCAGCTTACTTTGAGGCCTGGTGCCCAAATTTCTATTGACACGAAGTACCCGTTCTTATTTACGAAGAACAGTGTTGCAATGGATCTACCCGTGATAGATTATCTGAATGTGCCTCCCTGAATCCTTCATGAACCATCGATTTCGTTCTGTATGCAAGATTAATGTGAAATCGAATGTAGTCAGCAAATAACCAGCCAGCTAGCGCACTGCCATGGCCAACTGTAATCAAGGGTCGAGCAGGCTGTGCCAGCATTGAACTGGATTAAATTTGTGCTGTACAGTAGACCCTTTAAGTATTGTCACAAGGGAGATAACTGAAAATAATTATTTGCAATATGGAGGTATTACAGTTTTATTATTAATATTTATAAACTCTATTTCATTATTATTTGAAAACATTATCGATACTTTTAATTTTTAACATTGAAACGTACTTACCTACTTACAAATGGCTTTTAGAGAACCCGGAGGTTCATTGCCGCCCTCACATAAGCCCGCTATCAGTCCCTATCCTGAGCAAGATTAATCCAGTCTCTACAATCATATCCCACCTCCCTCAAATCCATTTTAATATTATCTTCCCATCTACGTCTCGGCCTCCCCAAAGGTCTTTTTCCCCTCCGGCCTCCCAATTAACACTCTATATGCATTTCTGGATTCGCCCATACGTGCTACATGCCCTGCCCATCTCAAACGTCTGGATTTACTGTTCCTAATTATGTCAGGTGAAGAATACAATGCGTGCAGTTCTGCGTTGTGTAACTTTCTCCATTCTCCTGTAACTTCATCCCTCTTAGCTCCAAATATTTTCCTAAGAACCTTATTCTCAAACACTCTTAATCTCTGTTCCTCTCTCAAAGTGATAGTCCAAGTTTCACAACCTTGCAGAACAACCGGTAATATAACTATTTTATAAATTCTAACTTTCAGATTTTTTGACATCAGACTAGATGATAAAAGCTTCTGAACCGAATAACAACAGGCATTTCGTATATTTATTCTGAGTTTAATTTCCTCCCGAGTGTCATTTATATTTGTTACTGTTGCTCCACCTCTTCGAAGGAGAAATCTCCAATTTTTATAGTATTTCCATTTCGTACAATATTTTGGTCACGAAATATAATAATATACTTTGTCTTTTCGGGATTTACTTCCAACCCTGTCGCTTTATTTGCTTCAAGTAGAATTTCCCTGTTTTCCCTAGTCGTTTGTGGATTTTCTCCTAACATATTCACGTCATCCGCATAGACAAGCAGCTGATGTAACCCGTTGAATTTCAAACCCTCTCTGTTATCCTGGACTTTCCTAATGGCATATTCTAGAGCGAAGTTAAAAAGTAAAGGTGATAATGCATCTCCTTGCTTTAGCCTGCAGTGAATTGGAAAAGCATCAGATAGAATCTCGCCTATATGGACTGTGCTGTAAGTTTCACTGAGACACATTTTAATTAATGACATATATGCTATAAAATATTTATTTTAAAGGGTAAAAAAGTTCTTATTTTAACATTAAAAATTAAGGAAAATGTTTTTCTTGATTTGTATAAAACATAAAAACTGGATAAGACACGTTTTGGAATTATAGGACTCAATTGTGTGTTCTAAACTTGGACACTGATGTTCCTCTTTGCTTGCCTTTCCTGATAAGGATCAGATATACATAATGTAGCACTGAAACATTGTAAGTTTCTTGCGTATATTGCACGATATAAAACTCAATACCTCACAACACAGTTCACAATGTGAAAGTCTTCAATTGTTCTTCATTCTTGGTTATGGTTATTGGAATAATGTTGCTATGGTGATTATAATCTGTATTTATATAATCTGAACTGTTAATGGAAATTACGGGAAAACGGTAAACATATTTCAATAAATTACCCCTCATTTTGAATCTTAGAACTCAAAGTTTTTCAGAAAAATAGTAGTTTTCAGTGAAATGTGAATTTTTCAACATAATTTTCCTATTTTCCAAATCCATCTTTCTTCAGTTTTTAGAATTAATTGCATTTCAGCACGGCCGTGATTTCAGAATAAAACAAAAAACGCACTAGAATAAACAATAGCTATTACACGAAGGCCATGACCTACAGAATTGCTGACATATTTAGAGTTCAAATGCAATTGGTTATTAAAAACTTCAAGTACAGGTCTGATCCTGCGGTGTGTAATTTTCTGAGTACAGCTGTGTATTGGATATTAAAATCTACAAAACTTGAGGTGGTTTGATGACATTATTACCATTAGAAATGAATTTTCATTATAGTTAATGCCATGCTGTCACTATTGTTCATTAATTATACATGTTAATGCTATAGTGATGATATGAAAGTGAAACGTTTTGGGGTTGTAGAAGTAGATGTAGAGAATATGTTACATTATATCTTCATTTCTATAATTTACTGAGTGGTGGCTATTATATAATATAAAACTACAAAACTTACGTAAGATAATAATATTATTAAAAATCAAATATTTTTATAGTTATTAATCAAGTGGGGTTGGGTCTTTTTCATATACTTAATGGCGATGTGGTGTAGATAATTATATGCGTCATTCTCTTCAGTATTGGCTCGAGAGAGAGCAAATGTACAGTTCCAAAGGAAAGACGGTATTACTTACTGATAAAATAAGAGGCCTACAAAATTTTGTAGTCGTTCGGTCATTTCAGCAAGATCTCTTAGGAGAATAAAATGAGTTTACCCTCTACATTTCAAGCTCTACATGCAGCAGCTATACCAAAATGCTATGTCTATTGTTCGAAAGCATAACAAACCTGACTTTCTTTAACTTTCACCTACAATCCACAATGACCTGAAATAGCTATTGCTTTACTCCCACATGAAAAACCCGCTGATCGTCCTGACATTGTTACTTGCGTTTTCGCGTTGAAACTCAAAAACAAAAGGTGTATGGATTCAAGAAAAAGTATTTGGCATAAAAAAACATTCAGAGGGAATATGTTTCATTATTATGGAAGGAAATAACTTTCAGGATGTCTGGTATTCTTCATTGAAAATAAATCTGAAAAATGTTTATTTGAACGTCTAATGAACTTAGTTTGCAGCATTTGCTAGTTACCCTATAATTTCTTTTCTTTTTTCATTTCTGTTTGTTAGTCTGTAAAAACAGTAAAATTGACCTCACTGGCTAACATCGTCTCTTAAAATACTGCATTAAGATTATCGTAGATGACAAACTCTGATGAAATGGAAATAAATTCTTGGTGTAATGTGAAAAAGTAACAGTCGCCATTGCTTCCTGATTACGATTGGTGGAGCTAGCTTTGCTCTGTTGTCTGGGCTCGTTCACAAAGTTTCCTGGTGTATCCACACATGGATTGCTGACCAGGTCAAGGTCTGAGGCACGACCTCGCCGGAGTGCGTGAACTCGATCGCATGTCAGGTCGTACGTCTCGACACACTTCTCTGGTGTTGATTACGACCCGTATCTTGCTACAGAATTATTACACAGGCTTCCTGCTCGACGTGGAAAAGCCCTGTGGAGTCCAGGGAGAGCGAATGTATTCGTATGGTAGTTATATTTTACAAACATGATTTTGCTAAGAACAAAAACAAGTGTACCAACCCTAAATTGAGTGTGCTGATTACAAGTCTGAAGTCAGTTTTCTTGTATCACGCCACAATTTTAAAATAACAACATTTTTAATTATTAATTTTTATGCTCGACCATGCCGAAATGTAGTTATTATATACCTGGTAGCAGTCCTTTAATGGGCCTCATTAAAGTACACCTATTCATTAAAGTTCAGGTGTTCCACCAATCAGAAAAAACCATTGTAGCAATATGAAAGCGCAAGTATCGATTATTCTCGGATATACAATCGAAAGACAACTAGCGAAACGTCACGGAGGCTTGAAATCCAATACTGTCGCAGAAGGTTATGTTCTGTTACTATAATAATTAACGTTAATTGTAAATAATATTCAAATAAATTCAATTTGTCATCTCGTTTTTCAATGTCTAAATCACTTTCCAGGTTATATCAAGATTAATGTTCATTTTACTCTCTAGATTATATCAAGGTCAATGACATTTGTTCCTCGGAAAAAATCAATACTTTCGCGTCTGCGCACATCTCACAATTTACGAGATATTGCACAAGGTCACTTCCGCTCCCCAGTCAGATAAAATAACATGAATACTTATGAATAATTTCAAGTTAGAAATATGGTCGAGCATAAAAAGTCGTATGAAACTTGCCTATAATGGTAATTAAGACGCTAGTATGAAAATTATGAAACTCGCGTGCGCTCGGTTCATAAACAAACATACTCGCGTCTTAATTACTACCATTATAGGCTTGTTGCATATATCACGTCACAATTTTAAATAACAACATTTTCAATTTTTAATTTTTTAATGCATTTAGATTAATTGTATTTATTTTATTGTCATTTTGCTACTGAACCAAAAACAAGTTTACCAATCCTAATTTAAGTGTGCTGATTACAGATCTGAAGACCGGTTTTTGTCTATGACGTCACAATTTTAAAATATAATTTTCAATTTTTAATTTTTAATACTTTTAGAGTAATTTTACTTATCTTATTATGATTTTACTACTGAACAAAAACAAGTGTACCAACCCTAATTTGAATGTGCTGATTACAGATCTGAAAAGCGTGTTTTTCTATCACGTTACAATTTTAAAATAATATTTTAAATTTTTAATACATTTAGATCTATTTTATTTATTTTATTGTGATTTTGCTACTAAACAAAAACAAGTGTACCAACCCTAATTTGAATATGCTGATTACAGATTTGAAAAGCGTGTTTTTCTATCACGTCACAATTTTAAAATAATAACATTTTTAATAATTATGATATGTGACACTACGTTCAGGTCAAAACTGAGTGCTCTTGAACTCGAAGCTTGGGACACATTTGTACTAGTGTCAACTAGGTTTTTTAGGAAATTATCGAGTTGATAATTATGCTGACCTAGTATATAACAAGCTTAGATTATTTCAGAATCTAGCTTGTCGCATGTCTTTAAAAATGTACTTTCTTCAGTCACACCTTGATTTTATCCATCAAATCTCGGCGCTATAAGTGACGAACATGGTGAGAGGTTCCATCAGGACATATCAACGTTGGAAACCAGGTACCAGGGTCAATACGGTCCGAGCATGATGGGTGATTCTGCTGGTTCCGACAGCGATCAATCCTATGCCAATATAAGCAGAAAAGCAAAGATCTCAAGCAGTGTTAACAGAGTTTTTAGTGCTTGCTATATATTGTAGCTATCTTCTTACAAATGTATTTAAAATAATATAATATAACAATTTACAAAGAATATATAACCCAAATTCAATTTATACCTCTGACTTTACGATACAGGTTTGTAATGAATAGTAAGATTTAGAATTATTGTTACAGTCCCATAACTCAAAACCCTGGCGTGCTATGATAAATCTGATTATAGATCTGGAATCCGCGCGTAAATTTCAGTGGAGGACACTTGAAATTTCCTCAGTAGCAGACAAAAAGATTTTTTTTTTCTCAGACCAGTCGTACAAAATTTTCTCCGATATTCTTTTGAGAAGATTAACTCCATGTGTAGATGAAATTATTGGGGATCATCAGTGTGGTTTTAGGCGTAATAGATCAACTATTGATCAGATATTTTGTATTCGACAGATAATGGAGAAAAAATGGGAGTATAAGGGTACAGTGCATCAGTTATTCTTAGATTTCAAAAAGTCATATGACTCGGTTAAGAGAGAAGTTTTATATGATATTCTTATTGAATTTGATATTTCCAAGAAACTAGTTCGATTAATTAAAATGTGTCTCAGTGAAACGTACAGCTGAGTCCGTATAGGTCAGTTTCTGTCAGATGCATTTCCAAATTACTGTGGGCTAAAGCAAGGAGATGCACTATCACCTTTACTTTTAACTTTGCTCTAGAGTATGCCATTAGGAAAGTCCAGGATGACAGAGAGGGTTTGGAATTGAACGGGTTACATCAGCTGCTTGTCTATGCAGATGACGTGAATATGTATTAGGGAAAACACAGGAATTTTACTGGAAGCAAGGAAAGAGAAAGGTTTGGGATTAAATCCCGAAAAGACAAAGTATATGAATATGTCTCGTGACCAGAATATTGTACGAAATGGAAATATAAAAATTGGAAATTTATCTTTCGAAGAGGTGGAAAAATTCAAATACCTGGGAGCAACAGTAACAAATATAAATGATACTCGGGAGGAAATTAAGCACAGAATAAATATGGGAAATGCCTGTTATTATTCGGTTGAGAAGCTTTTGTCATCCAGTCTGCTGTCAAAAAATCTGAAAGTTAGAATTTATAAAACAATTATATTACCGGTTGTTCTGTATGGTTGTGAAACTTTGACTCTCACTTTGAGAGAGGAACATGGGTTAAGGGTGTTTGAGAATAAGGTGCTTAGAAAGATATTTGGGGCTAAGAGGGATGAAGTTACAGGAGAATGGAGAAAGTTACAAAACACAGAACTGCACGCATTGTATTCTTCACCTGACATAATTAGGAACATTAAATCCAGACGTTTGAGAAGGGCAGGGAATGTAGCACGTATGGGCGAATCCAGAAATGCATATAGAGTGTTAGTTGGGATGCCGGAGGGAAAAAGACCTTTGGGGAGACCGAGACGTAGATGGGAAGCTAATATTAAAATGAATTTTAGGGAGGTGGGATATGATGATAGAGACTTGATTAACCTTGCTCAGGATAGGGACCAATGGCGGGGGTTATGTGAGGGCGGCAATGAACCTCCGGGTTCCTTAAAAGCCATTTGTAAGTAAGTAAGTGTATTTTGATTATTATAATAAAAGAAAGGAATCTGTAAGAATGTGATGGTGGATAATTTAGCAAAACTTCTATTGGAAGAATAAGATTGTTTTTCATTGTAGAAATCTGTCTTGAATATTGTAATCTTATTCTTGGTGCGTGTTGTATTACAAAGGGGAAATATTAATGGTAAAAGAAAGCTACTTGCAAAGGTAAGTGAAGTTTCAGAATGTTCTCTGTCACACATTTAAAAACTGCGTAAGAGTTCGATAGAGCGCCTTTCCTCAGAATACAAACCTGGAACTCGTTAAAGAAGCGAGGGAGTTCACCCCCAGGCTCTTCCAAACTGCCATCGCTCTTACATTGCAGCCCTTCCTATTACTCCTGCCCTCTCTGTTTTCTTTGACCTCTCTGTTTTCGTAACCCTTTAATGAGGCAGGTTAAGAAAACAGACGGACAGCATGTGAGCCATGTAATTAATTGTCTTGCTATTTCCATAACTCTTTCTTTTAAGCAAGATTCTCTATATTTGCATTTCTTCGTCCCTGTCTTTCGTGTCGCCTTTCAACTTTTTGTTGTTAAGTTCTTATTTTTTTCTCTCTTTCTCCCAGTTTTTATTTCATTTCCTCTCATAAGCATAATATTTTCTTAGTTCTAACCATTTTATTTTATTCGTTAATTTCTAAATTTCCTCTAAACCACTATGCCAACGAATCTGTTACTATTTTAATTGATTTTCATTCCAAATATGCTAATTTTATTTATGCATTTTCCTATATCGTTACTAATTTGTACAACAATACTCGCTTGCTTTATAATACACTTAATCCTTCCAATATTCCCTTTCCTTGTCCCGATTGCTGTCCTCTCATTTGTCCTTCTTCGTTGTCCTTCTTCCAGGCTGTTGTCCATTATTTCTCTTTGTCAATTGTTCTTTTCTTTCTCCCTGTCCGTTGTTTTCTTTCTCCCTGTCCGTTGTTGTTTTCTTTCTCCCTGTCCGTTGTTGTTTCCTTCTCCCTGTCCGTTGTTGTTTTCTTTCTCCTTGTCCGTTGTTGTTTTAATTCTCCCTGTCCGTTGTTGTTTTAATTCACCCTGTCCGTTGTTGTTTTAATTCACCCTGGTCTGTTGTTGTTTTCTTTCTCCCTGTCCATTGTTGTTTTCTTTCTCCCTGTCCGTTGTTGTTTTCTTTCTCCCTGTCCGTTGTTGTTTTCTTTCTCCCTGTCCGTTGTTGTTTTCTTTCTCCCTGTCCGTTGTTGTTTTCTTTCTCCCTGTCCGTTGTTGTTTTCTTTCTCCTTGTCCGTTGTTGTTTTAATTCTCCCTGTCCGTTGTTGTTTTAATTCACCCTGGTCTGTTGTTGTTTTAATTCACCCTGTCCGTTATTGTTTTCTTTCTCCCTGTCCGTTGTTTTAATTCACCCTGGTCTGTTGTTGTTTTCTTTCTCCCTGTCCGTTGTTGTTTTCTTTCTCCCTGTCCGTTGTTGTTTTCTTTCTCCCTGTCCGTTGTTTTCTTTCTCCCTCTCCGTTGTTGTTTTCTTTCTCCTTGTCCGTTGTTGTTTTAATTCACCCTGTCCGTTGTTTTCTTTCTCCCTGTCCGTTGTTGTTTTAATTCACCCTGTCCGTTGTTGTTTTCTTTCTCCCTGTCCGTTGTTTTTCTTTCTCCCTGTCCGTTGTTGTTTTATTTCACCCTGTCCGTTGTTGTTTTCTTTCTCCCTGTCCGTTGTTGTTTTATTTCACCCTGTCCGTTGTTGTTTTCTTTCTCCCTGTCCGTTGTTGTTTTAATTCACCCTGTCCGTCGTTGTTTTCTTTCTCCCTGTCCGTTGTTGTTTTATTTCACCCTGTCCGTTGTTGTTTTCTTTCTCCCTGTCCGTTGTTGTTTTATTTCACCCTGTCCGTTGTTGTTTTCTTTCTCCCTGTCCGTTGTTATTTTCTTTCTCCCCGTCCGTTGTTGTTTTCTTTCTCCCTGTCCGTTGTTGTTTTCTTTCTCCCTGTCCGTTGTTGTTTTAATTCACCCTGTCCGTTGTTGTTTTCTTTCTCCCTGTCCGTTGTTGTTTTAATTCACCCTGTCCGTTGTTGTTTTCTTTCTCCCTGTCCGTTGTTGTTTTTCTTTCTCCCTGTCCGTTGTTGTTTTATTTCACCCTGTCCGTTGTTGTTTTCTTTCTCCCTGTCCGTTGTTGTTTTATTTCACCCTGTCCGTTGTTGTTTTCTTTCTCTTTGTCCGTTGTTGTTTTCTTTCTCCCTGTCCGTTGTTGTTTTATTTCACCCTGTCCGTTGTTGTTTTCTTTCTCCCTGTCCGTTGTTGTTTTCTTTCTCCCTGTCCGTTGTTGTTTTCTTTCTCCCTGTCCATTGTTGTTTTAATTCACCCTGTCCGTTGTTGTTTTCTTTCTCCCTGTCCGTTGTTGTTTTAATTCACCCTGTCCGTTGTTGTTTTCTTTCTCCCTGTCCGTTGTTTTAATTCACCCTGTCCGTTGTTGTTTTAATTCACCCTGGTCTGTTGTTGTTTTCTTTCTCCCTGTCCGTTGTTGTTTTCTTTCTTCCTGTCCGTTGTTGTTTTCTTTCTCCCTGTCCGTTGTTGTTTTCTTTCTCCCTGTCCGTTGTTGTTTTAATTCACCCTGTCCGTTGTTGTTTTCTTTCCCCTGTCGTTGTTTCCTTCCCCCTTCTCCGTTGTCCTCTTTCTCAAATTGAATGTGCCATTTCGAAAAAGGCACATGTTGAATATTTTGGCTAATCGGTTTTTTCACTGATATGTACTCATGAATATGTTAGGAGAAAATCCACGAACTATTAGGGAAAACATAGGAATTTTACTGAAAGGAAGTAAAGAGATAGATTTGGAAGTAAATCCCGAAAAGACAAAGTATATGATTATGTCTCATGACCAGAACATAGTACGAAATGAATATATAAAAATTGGAAATCTATCCTTTGATGAGGTGAAAAAAATTCAAATACCTGGGACCAACAGTAACAAATATAAATGTCACTCGGGAGAAAATTAAACGCAGAATAAATATGGGAAATGCCTGTTATTATTCGGTTGAGAAGCTTTCGTCATCCAGTCTGCTGTAAAAAAACTGAAAGTTAGAATTTATAAAACAATTATATTACCGGTTTTTCTGTAAGGTTGTGAAACTTGGACTCTCACTTTGAGAGAGGAACAGAGACTAAGGGTGTTTGAGAATAAGGTTCTTAGGAAAATATTTGGAGCTAAGAGGGATGAAGTTACAGGAGAATGGAGAAAGTTACACTACGCAGAACTGCACGCATTGTAGTCTTCACCTGACATAATTAGGAACATTAAATCCATACGTTTGAGATGGGCAGGGCATGTAGCACGTATGGGCGAATCCAGAAATGCATATAGAGTGTTAGTTGGGAAGTCTGAGGGAAAGAGACCTTTGTGGAGGCCGAGACGTAGATTGGAGAATAATATTAAAATGGATTTGAGGGAGGTGGGATATGATGGTAGAGACTGGATTAATCTTGCTCAGGATAGGGACCGATGGCGGGCTTATGTGAGGGCGGCAATGAATCTGCGTGTTCCTTAAAAGCCAGTAAGTAAGCTATTGTTTTTACGAATTTTGTCTTTAAATTCTTGCTATTTATAAATACATTGTTCATACATTTCGAAAAGGTCACATTTCCAAATTAAAAAGACAACAAAAAAAAAAAAACTGTATGATAATATCTTAAATATAATTTTTCTTTCATATTATTATATTGTTTTGACCCTAGGATGCTAACTGTAAAATTCTGTTGGTCTGCGTACAACGGTTTGAAATTATTATATTTTCTAACTCCTGAACATTTTCATTTTTCAGAGATGTAATAATAATAATAATAATAATAATAATAATAATAATAATAATAATAATAATAATAATAATTACTATTATTATAATTATCTATACTAATAATAAATCTGTAGCCGAAATTTTTCTGGTAATTTTCGATTTTCCAAAAATAATTAGTCCTAACATATACAATTAACCACCCTGAAACCGAAAATCGCTTTTTTGAAATTTTTGTTTGTATATCCGTCTGGATGTTTGTTACCTTTTCATGCGATAATGGCTGAACGGATTTCGATGAAAATTGGAATATAAATTAAGTTCGTTGTAACTTAGATTTTAGGCTATATGGCATTCAAAATACATTATTTAAAAGGGGGGTTATAAGGGGGCCTGAATTAAATAAATCGAAATATCTCGCTTATTATTGCTTTTTGTGAAAAATGTTACATAACAAAAGTTCTTTATAAATAATTTCCGATAAGTTTTATTCTTTGAAAAATTTTGATAGGACTGATATTTAATGAGCTAAATGAGTTTTAAAATTAAAATAACTGCCATCTAAGGCCGTGTAATGAATTAAAAAACAAATTACTTCTTCTATAAGGGGCCTTGGACAGCAACAATCGAAAGCTATGAAAGATAGCCTACAGATAATGTTTCTGTGTTTGTATGAAGTAATATCAGAAGCTAATTATTAATTCACCATTGGAAAGTGTAGTTTCTCTAGATGGACATAATGCTATAATGTTATTACAGTAACTTCTGAGTGAATCGAGGACAGGTAAGATTAAAATAGCTTCTTATGCACAGAAAACATGATAGGCATTCGTTTCCTGTATTTCCTAAAATAATTTTTATGACCAAATGAGTGGTCTCTGGATCAAAATGAGCGCATTTTAATTATGCAAATACAATTTAAATTAAGTAACATAATAAACGATTTATCATTATATCAAACACGAATGTTCCCTGGATCAAATGTCCTATTTTAATTATATAATTTCTTTATATTTATTTCTAACGGGTGCAGGGGAGCGCACGGGTACGGCTAGTAATAATAATAATAATAATAATAATAATAATAATAATAATAATAATAATAATAATAATAATAATAATAATAATAATAATAATAATAATAATAATAATAATAGTAGTAGTAGTAGTAGTAATAATAATAGTAATAATGTTTACAAGAAGTAAACCAGACGTTGATCTCCAACACACGAGTGTATGTGTAAAACATCTTCCTGTTTCTCCCTTCAGCTATTTATTTCGTCCTTCATTTGTTTCACGTAGCAACAATGTATGATCCTGTAATGGCCGTATAATTGACATAGTCCGCGATTTCGGAGGACCTGATTATCGTAACAGCATTTTCACTTAACCTGCACATTAAATGGAGATGCTATTACCATTACCATAAATAATTTACAGCCGAGCGATTGGAATACTCAAGAGACGGACGCCATCACACGCGCGCCATCACTTCATTAGTTTCTGTGTTGCACACGCCAATTGGGCTTCGTCGAAGATTGCAACATCGATGATTATTGATTGCGTATCGGAAGAGGGTGGGTGGTGGGGGGGGGAGAGGGCTAATTGGCGGTTACGTATATCGGAGATAAAGAGGGGCGATGCTAGGAAAAACTGACGACACAATTTAACCACCGCAAATTTCGCAGCGCTAGAATCGCCGTGCCCATCTGATTCATTAGCGACGGGCAGTATTATTTCAGGGGCAGGTCACATGTTGCGGTTTATGCGAATGGGTAATCGATGTCGCGCAGAACATGGTACGCATCCCGGTGTATTTTTTGAGAATTTATTTCCATTAATTTAATTAATTAATGATCAAATAAGCTAATTTATATTTCTGCGTGTGCATTTTATTTCTAAAAAATTTCGTTATTAATTACAGTGTCACATTTTAGCAAGCCATTTGCAGAGCCCGTCCCATTCAACAATTAATTTCCACTGGCGGATTTTAACAGCATTGAACCCGGCCGCTAGTGCAGAGAACTCGACTTCGTTTCTTGCAGTGAAGACGACAATAATTTCCCTTGCATTGGGTGTATTACGTAGTGGGGTTGTGAATGCCCACAACATGGCCAATGTAAGTACGTCTATAGGAGTGACTTTTAGATTTAAAATTTCTAGGATGAAGAGAATCGAAGGATTTCGTCGACGATGATGATGATGATGATGGTGATAAATCTCCGAAAGTAGACGATGGTGGTAATCATGTAAATTATAAGTCTTCTGAATCTCCATAAGTCATAGTGAAGCAAAGTCCATAATATTGTTGATGAATCTCAAGAAGTCTGTCTTAGTGAAATGAAGTCCGTGGTATTGTCGATGAATTTTCAGAAATCAATCATAGTGGAGGAAAGTCCATAGTATTGTCGATGAATCTTCAGAAGTCTGTAACAGTGAAGCAAAGTCCATAGTATTGTCGATGAATCTTCAGAAGTCTGTAACAGTGAAGCAAAGTCCATAGTATTGTTGATGAATCTTCAGAAGTCTGTAACAGTGAAGCAAAGTCCATAGTATTGTTGATGAATCATCAGAAGTCTGTAACAGGTAAGCAAAGTCCATAGTATTGTTGATGAATCATCAGAAGTCTGTAACAGGCAAGCAAAGTCCATAGTATTGTTGATGAATCATCAGAAGTCTGTAACAGGTAAGCAAAGTCCATAGTATTGTTGATGAATCATCAGAAGTCTGTAACAGTGAAGCAAAGTCCATAGTATTGTCGATGAATCTTCAGAAGTCTGTAACAGTGAAGCAAAGTCCATAGTATTGTTGATGAATCTTCAGAAGTCTGTAACAGTGAAGCAAAGTCCATAGTATTGTTGATGAATCATCAGAAGTCTGTAACAGTGAAGCAAAGTCCATAGTATTGTTGATGAATCTTCAGAAGTCTGTAACAGGTAAGCAAAGTCCATAGTATTGTTGATGAATCTTCAGAAGTCTGTAACAGTGAAGCAAAGTCCATAGTATTGTTGATGAATCTTCAGAAGTCTGTAACAGTGAAGCAAAGTCCATAGTATTGTTGATGAATCTTCAGAAGTCTGTAACAGTGAAGCAAAGTCCATAGTATTGTTGATGAATCTTCAGAAGTCTGTAACAGTGAAGCAAAGTCCATAGTATTGTTGATGAATCTTCAGAAGTCTGTAACAGTGAAGCAAAGTCCATAGTATTGTTGATGAATCTTCAGAAGTCTGTAACAGTGAAGCAAAGTCCATAGTATTGTTGATGAATCTTCAGAAGTCTGTAACAGTGAAGCAAAGTCCATAGTATTGTTGATGAATCTTCAGAAGTCTGTAACAGTGAAGCAAAGTCCATAGTATTGTTGATGAATCTTCAGAAGTCTGTAACAGGTAAGCAAAGTCCACAGTATTGTTGATGAATCTTCAGAAGTCTGTAACAGGTAAGCAAAGTCCATAGTATTGTTGATGAATCTTCAGAAGTCTGTAACAGTGAAGCAAAGTCCATAGTATTGTTGATGAATCTTCAGAAGTCTGTAACAGGTAAGCAAAGTCCATAGTATTGTTGATGAATCTTCAGAAGTCTGTAACAGTGAAGCAAAGTCCATAGTATTGTTGATGAATCTTCAGAAGTCTGTAACAGGTAAGCAAAGTCCATAGTATTGTTGATGAATCTTCAGAAGTCTGTAACAGGTAAGCAAAGTCCATAGTATTGTTGATGAATCTTCAGAAGTCTGTAACAGGTAAGCAAAGTCCATAGTATTGTTGATGAATCTTCAGAAGTCTGTAACAGGTAAGCAAAGTCCATAGTATTGTTGATGAATCTTCAGAAGTCTGTAACAGTGAAGCAAAGTCCATAGTATTGTTGATGAATCTTCAGAAGTCTGTAACAGGTAAGCAAAGTCCATAGTATTGTTGATGAATCTTCAGAAGTCTGTAACAGGTAAGCAAAGTCCATAGTATTGTTGATGAATCTTCAGAAGTCTGTAACAGGTAAGCAAAGTCCATAGTATTGTTGATGAATCTTCAGAAGTCTGTAACAGGTAAGCAAAGTCCATAGTATTGTTGATGAATCTTCAGAAGTCTGTAACAGGTAAGCAAAGTCCATAGTATTGTTGATGAATCTTCAGAAGACTGTAACAGGTAAGCAAAGTCCATAGTATTGTTGATGAATCTTCAGAAGTCTGTAACGGTGAAGCAAAGTCCATAGTATTGTTGATGAATCTTCAGAAGTCTGTAACAGTTAAGCAAAGTCCATAGTATTGTTGATGAATCTTCAGAAGTCTGTAACAGTTAAGCAAAGTCCATAGTATTGTTGATGAATCTTCAGAAGTCTGTAACAGTTAAGCAAAGTCCATAGTATTGTTGATGAATCTTCAGAAGTCTGTAACAGTGAAGCAAAGTCCATAGTATTGTTGATGAATCTTCAGAAGTCTGTAACAGTGAGGCAAAGTCCATAGTATTGTTGATGAATCTTCAGAAGTCTGTAACAGTTAAGCAAAGTCCATAGTATTGTTGATGAATCTTCAGAAGTCTGTAACAGTTAAGCAAAGTCCATAGTATTGTTGATGAATCTTCAGAAGTCTGTAACAGTTAAGCAAAGTCCATAGTATTGTTGATGAATCTTCAGAATTCTGTAACAGTGAAGCAAAGTCCATAGTATTGTTGATGAATCTTCAGAAGTCTGTAACAGTGAAGCAAAGTCCACAGTATTGTTGATGAATCTTCAGAAGTCTGTAACAGGTAAGCAAAGTCCATAGTATTGTTGATGAATCTTCAGAAGTCTGTAACAGTGAAGCAAAGTCCATAGTATTGTTGATGAATCTTCAGAAGTCTGTAACAGTGAAGCAAAGTCCATAGTATTGTTGATGAATCTTCAGAAGTCTGTAACAGTGAAGCAAAGTCCATAGTATTGTTGATGAATCTTCAGAAGTCTGTAACAGGTAAGCAAAGTCCATAGTATTGTTGATGAATCTTCAGAAGTCTGTAACAGGTAAGCAAAGTCCATAGTATTGTTGATGAATCTTCAGAAGTCTGTAACAGGTAAGCAAAGTCCATAGTATTGTTGATGAATCTCCAAAAGTCTGTAATAGTGAAATAGTCCATGGTATTGTTGATGAATCTCCAAAAGTCTGTAATAGTGAAATAGTCCATGGCATTGTTGATGAATCTCCAAAAGTCTGTAATAGTGAAATAGTCCATGGTATTGTTGATGAATCTCCAAAAGTCTGTAATAGTGAAATAGTCCATGGTATTGTTGATGAATCTCCAAAAGTCTATAATAGTGAAATAGTCCATGGTATTGCTGATGAATCTCCAAAAGTCTGTAATATTGAAATAGTCCATGGTATTGTTGATGAATCTCCAAAAGTCTGTAATAGTGAAATAGTCCATGGTATTGTTGATGAATCTCCAAAAGTCTGTAATAGTGAAATAGTCCATGGTATTGTTGATGAATCTCCAAAAGTCTGTAATAGTGAAATAGTCCATGGTATTGTTGATGAATCTCCAAAAGTCTGTAATAGTGAAATAGTCCATGGCATTGTTGATGAATCTCCAAAAGTCTGTAATAGTGAAATAGTCCATGGTATCGTTGATGAATCTCCAAAAGTCTGTAATAGTGAAATAGTCCATGGTATTGTTGATGAATCTCCAAAAGTCTATAATAGTGAAATAGTCCATGGCATTGTTGATGAATCTCCAAAAGTCAATCATAGTGAAGCAAGGTCTATGGTATTGTTGATGAATCTCCAAAAGTCTGTAATAGTGAAACAGTCCATGGCATTGTTGATGAATCTCCAAAAGTCTGTAATAGTGAAATAGTCCATGGCATTGTTGATGAATCTCCAAAAGTCAATGATAGTGAAGCAAGGTCTATGGTATTGTTGATGAATCTCCAGAACTCTGTCAATAAAATAAAGTCCTTAGTAAGTTATTGCTGATGAATTTTTAGAAGTCAATCATAGTGAAGCAAAATTTATAGTATTGTCGCTGAATATCCAGAACTCTGTCAATGAAGTAAAGTCCTTAGTATTGTCGATAAATCTCCAGAAGTCAATCATAGCAAAGCAAAGTCTATGGTGTTCTCCATGAATCTCCAAAAGTCTATCATAGTGAGTCAAAGTTCATACTTTTGCCTATTACACTTCTGGTGATAGCGATCTTATTAATAATTTATAATCGATATTGGGGAAGATGAATTTCGCAGAATCGATTATTGTAATAAATTGACCAATGATCGATGGTTATTAGTTGATCCAAGAGCGATGATGATTGATTGACCCTGAGTCGATAATGTTTGACTGGCCCAGAGTCGACGGTTTTTCTACTTGGTTATTTAACGACGCTGTATCAACTACTAGATTAATTATCGTCGATGGAATTTCTGATAGCGTGATGTTATTTGGCGAGATGATGCCGATGTTTCGCCTTACGGTTGGGAAAAATTTCGGAAAAAACCTAACCAGGTAATCAGCCCAAGAGGGACTCGAACGCACATTCGGGGACAAATACTGAACAGACAAATGCGCTACCACCTGAACTACGCCAGTGGCGTTTGATGAATTCTCACCGATGTCTGTGACATTACCGTCATCATAATCATTATATTTGATGCAAATAAAATTCCTTGATTTAAAAATGTGGTAAACCATAATCCTTAGTATGAAATTGATGATTGTGAAGAGCAGTGCCTGATATTTTACACCAAAGTCAGTCACTTGTAGTGGGACTTCTTCTGGACATACTTAGCGTGGCATAGGATCGCCGTAAAAGGGAAGCAGAAAAAAAAACAAACGACAATAGCTACAGATCAGACTGATATCCGCTGATTCGTAAACGCACTTCCTATATCTGATACTTCTGTTTCGCAAACAGGAGGACAGAAATATGTATTGGTTTTCAGACTTTTGTTTAGAATTGCTGGTTGACGTACTGTTGGTCCCCCCCCCCTCCCCAAACCTCGTGCGGTAGAAATGAGACTGTCACGTGCTGGACAGCGCTCCCCGGGGTCCAAGCAATTTTTAATGGATTCTTCGTCTGAACAATTCAACTACCTGTACAGTTTAATCAGGTTTCCATTAGGACTTTAAAAACAAGTGGACCCACTAGCTACGTGTCCGACACATGCCTTGTCACCAACGAAATTGCCACGCATTACGCATTGCAAGAAAGCTTCAACACCGCACGAAGCATCATCAGAGGGACCTCAGTTCATATCTCGGCGATGGTGGAGTTGTATTTGTGGTGGATAAAACAAAGGTTGTGAAAGTTTTTCACTGGGTTCTCCCGTTCTCTTTTAATTCGACTCGGTGTTCTATAAGAAAGCCATGAAAACCATCACATTCCATTACTACACGGTATACTTATTAATGGCGTTTAAGGAGCCCGGAAGTTCATTGCCGCCCTCACATAAGCCCGCCATCGGTCCCTATCCCGAGCAAGATTAATCCAGTCTCTACCATCATATCCCACCTCCCTCAAATCCATTTTAATATTATCCTCCCATCTACGTCTCGGCCTCCCTAAAGATCTTTTTCCCTCCGGCCTCCCAACTAACACTCTATATGCATTTCTGGATTCGCTCATATGTGCTACATGCCCTGCCCATCTCAAACGTCTGGATGTAATGTTCCTAATTATGTAAGGTGAAGAATACAATGCGTGCAGTTCTGCGTTGTGTAACTTTCTCCATTCTCCTGTAACTTCATCCCGCTTAGCCCCAAATATTTTCCTAAGCACCTTATTCTCAAACACCCTTAGCCTCTGTTCCTCTCTCAGATTGAGAGTCCAAGTTTCACAACCATACAAAACAACTGGTAATTTAACTCTTTTATAAATTCTAACTTTCAGATTTTTTGACAGCAGACTGGATGATAAAAGCTTCTCAACCGAATAATAACAGGCATTTCCCGTATTTATTCTGCGTTTAATTTTCTCTCGAGTGTCATTTATATTTGTTACTGTTGCTCCAATATATTTTAATTTTCCCACCTTTTTAAAGGATAAATTTCTAATTTTTATATTCTCATTTCGTAAGTGCCATATAGTGGTCAAGAGACATAATCATATACTTCGTTTTTTTTTTTCGGGATTTACCATCGTATAGTCAGCACATAGAGC
Source organism: Periplaneta americana (assembly GCF_040183065.1). Lineage (NCBI taxonomy): Eukaryota > Metazoa > Arthropoda > Insecta > Blattodea > Blattidae > Periplaneta > Periplaneta americana. The sequence continues at coordinate 210,970,539 of NC_091118.1, read as the reverse complement.
TGAAAACCCGGGATCAAATCCCGGCGCCGGAGAGAATTTTTCTCCGTTCCATTACTCTTTCATCGTATGATGACGCAGAATATCTGCATGGAAATATCATATGTACTTCGGTACATTAAAATAATATATATGATATGCGTAAATCACTTCGTGATTTAAGACGGCGCTTATTCCGTCGGATCCCGGCCAACTAGTCACTCATATCGAGTGCACCTCAGCACATGTGTGGACTTCGGTCATGCGTCCATAGATATCTATGACGCAGTGCAGAGGGCGGCCACTAGAGGGAACCCAAGAGTTGGAGCTTAATCTGAGACGATTCTAACCGGCGTCGGAGTTGTATCCGGTGTGGCTTAGTGGATAAAGCATCAGCAGGTAGAGCTGAAAACCCGGGTTCAAATCCCGGCGCCGGAGAGAATTTTTCTCCGTTCCATTACTCTTTCATCGTACAAATTAATAATGCCCAGAAGAATACTTCATAAAATATTTAAAAGTTTCGAAAACAATTCTGAACTGGATGACAAAAGCTTCTGAACCGAATAATAACACGGATTTCCCATATTTAATCTCCGTTTCATTTCCTCTCGAGTGTCATTTATATTTGTTACTGTTGCTCCAAGATGTTTGAATTTTCCCACCTTTTCAAAGGATAAATTTCTAATTTTTATATTTTCATTTCGTAAGTGCCATGTAGTGGTCACGAGACATAATCATATACTTTTTTTTTTTTTAGGGATTTACCAACGTAACTTAGTCAAAATAATGCCCAGAAGAGTACTTCATAAAATATTTAAAAGTTTCGAGAACAATTCTGTGACCTATTTGTTCACAATACTTTTAATTTGGGGAAGTATTTCAGCGGGAGAAAAGAGGACTTTCTATACATACAAATTAATTTCGTCCACTGAATATTAGAAATTTTACAGTAGAGATTATAGGCTCTATGACACACTTTATAAGGTAATTTATTTGTATTCGGGACCATCAGTGCTGGTCTAGTGTCAATAGAGATGTCAATAAATTTGTTACAAATATTTTGTTAGAGAACTGAATCTGTGCCGTGTTTTGTTCACAGTATTTCCCGCTTGGCGAACTTGCTTAGCGGTATAGTTAAGCTTAGTAGTACATCATTAGAGAAACCATGGCAACTGTCCCAACTCATGTTGTACTATTAATACCGCAGAAGGCATATAACTATTGCAAACAAATCGATAAGTAAACACTGTGAATGGAATTAAAGTTGCACATTATGTAAATAATTATTGTAAATAAATAAATTTACAGCAAACAAGTAAATATTAAACACGAGTAATGTAATACACAAAAATTAAGTTAAAATAAATAAAATTATGTTCTAAAATAAATAAACTGTATTTAATAAACAAATAATTATAATTAATACGCATTAACGACATCTGTTGCGAAAGAGAATCAGGATTATGAATATACAGGGTGTTCATTAAGCATGGGATATTACTCATAAGTTGTTAAATGTTAATTTTACATAAAAAAATGTTTTACACAAAAGCTGTTGCAGATAAACCATGTAATATGATACCAGTGTTCGATAGAAGTTAGTTATTCAAGCATAGAGGGTGTGACAGTAAACTTAATTTTTTTAATGACGTTATTTTTTTAAGATTTACATAGATGTATTCCGAATCTGTATTAAAGTTTATTTATGGATTTCTTCCTTTGGGGATAGTTGAAGTCCAGAGTGTATCAGAATAAATCAAGAAATATGAAGACCTGAAAGGAAGAATTAAATTGTTTATTTCATAAACCCCCTATCTCCAGATGACAGTGTTTTGAGGAAAGCAATAATAGTACATTATGCAACGAGCCTCTAATGGTAACAATTAAGACGCGAGTATGTTTATGAAACGAGCGCAAGCGAGTTTCATAATTTTTCATACGAGCGTCTTAATTACCATAATAGTCAAGTTTCATACGATTTTTTATGCTCGACCATATTTCAAACTTGAAATTATTCATAAGTATTCAAGTTATTCTTATCTGAGGAGCGGAACTGACCTAGTACAATATCTCGTAAATTGTGAGATGTGCGCAGACGCGAAAGTATTGATTTTTTCCGAGAAACAAATGTCGACATTGACCTCGATATAATGTAGAGTAAAATAAACATTAATCTTGATATAACCTTGAAATTGAATTAGACATTGAAAAACGAGATGACAAATTGAATTTATTTGAATATTATTTACAATTAACGCTAATTATTATAGTAACAGAACTAGTTGTCTTTCGATTGCATATCCGAGAATAATCGATACTTGCTCTTTCATATTGCTACAATGGTATTTTCTGATTGGTGGAACACCTGAACTTTAACGAATAGGTGTACTTTAATGAGGTCCATTAAAGGGCTGCTACCAGGTGTATAATTACTACATTTCGGCATGGTCGAGCATAAAAACTATAATATCACTGCGGTAGAAAATGTTTTTGCATTAAAAAGTAATAGGTTTAAAAGAACTACTTTTTTTTTTTAACATTTCTGTGCTGTCGATTATGAATTACTCCATGTATTGCATTATACCTTACTGCCAGTACTTGTCCTGCAACTATAGCATGTAAAGCAGACGACAAGTATATAAATTCATAGACTGCAAAAAACAACTTTCGCTAACATGAAATTGTGCAAGCTATCAACACTGATGGACTCTAATCTAGTATTGATTATACCATTCACTTGGACTCCAGTTTTTTTTACGTTACGGCGGTCTTAGTTTGTGTAAACTGGTCGATATAATGACCACGGCGAGGTATTAATTAAACCTATACAGTCGGAAGTCCCAGTGGCTTTGGGCAGGAAGGGCATATGTTCGAGTCCTGACTGAAGCAAAAGGCTTTTATCATCCCTTGACTGTAAGAACGGAATAGGTAAAGTTTAGGCGCATTTGTTGAAGTGTTGACTTACTGTTCCTCAGGAAGACAGACTTGTGTTCGATTCCAGGTACATTTTATGGCATTTACATTTATTTAATAAATAAGTTTAATTGCAATTTAGTTACTTTTCTTTAATTTAAAAGTTTCAAATTATTTCATGTTTTCATTGCGTTATTTAAATTTTACTGTTTCTTTTATTAGTGTTTTTTTTAAATATATTTATATGTTTTTCAATGTCTTCTGACGAAGTCTAAAACTGTATGTCTAATGGACAAATAAATTGAATTGAATTGAATATTACACTTTTACTACGTCATCCTATTTTCGACCAATAAAACGGTACGGAACGATGTATTTCAAGCAATTATGGCTGCTAATCCTACAGTTTTTATCACCTCCCTAGTATTTTGTTTCTATCACCTCCCTAACATTTGCTTCTTTGTTTGCCATCATTGTATTTTCAATACTTGTACCGTTTCAAATTATTCATGTTTATTTCATCACCCTTAATTAAAACTTTTCTATCATTTATCTTGTTTATATTATTTGGGTTATGCTATAGCTTCTGCTGTATCAGATTATGGATAGTCACGTATCAGAGATTGTTTAATATATTTGATAATTGAAGTGGAATGCAACTGTTTTAATAAAAATGAAAAAAAAAAAAACCTTCTTGTCTAGTAATCTTCCATAGAGTTCAATGAAGATTATATAGTTGGCACAATTGGTAACAAGAGAACAGTAGATCATAACACACTGCTGCCATCTAGCGAAATATTTGTAATGATGGGATGGTACAATAATACATTTTCAAGACAGTTTACTACATATTTTAGTAAGGCAATTAATATTTTATGCTAGACCATGCCGAAATGTAGTAATTATACACCTGGTAGCAGCCCTTTAATGGACCTCATTAAAGTACACCTATTCATTAAAGTTCAGGTGTTCCACCAATCAGAAAATACCATTGTAGCAATATGAAAGCGCAAGTATCGATTATTCTCGGATATGCAATCGAAAGACAACTAGGGCGAGATTAGACAGTATTAAACTCAGTCGAAAAAATCAACACACAAATTAACATCAATTCACCGTCATCTTCCAGCCTTTCACAAAGCACATTCTCGCAAATTCATTTCACCAATTGCCGGAAAAAATCAATATGGTCGAGCATAAAAAGTCGTATGAAACTTGACTATAATGGTAATTAAGAAACTCGTATGAAAATTATGAAACTCGCTTGCGCTCGTTTCATAAACATACTCATGTCTTAATTACTACCATTATAGGCTCGTTGCATAATGTACTATTATTGTATTAGAGTACTTTATTTCTTCTAATCTTTATATACTTTCTTCTAATCGTGTAATAGTCAATTAAATCCTACTCGAGGTTTGATTTTCTCAAGATAAATCAAAACCTCTAGTGAGATTACTGTATAAAAAAGTGGTTTTGGGACAGGTTTTCCAGAATATATCGGATTTCCCTGTACTTTCAATTTTTTCATTGTGTTTAGAACGACGGTAGTGATGTTGTATATTGTCTTTTCTGTAGGATGGTGCAGTGCGAAAAAGGGACAATAAAAGGATATGATTAATGTGGAGTGATAGATTAATAGTGTCAAATAAACATACCAGAGGGATAATTACGGCAGACATGTAAAAAAAGGCAAACCAATATCAATATTAAAACAAAAGAAGGGTGCAGTTAGAATACATAAGTAAATTGTGATGATACAGATGACTGAAAAGACAAGAACAGAAATATATTTTATCTTGGGAAAGTGTCCTAAAATATAGTTTAAAATGTGAAAGTAAAATAATTATAATGAAGATGAAAGAACGTTTAAAGTAACTAGTTATATTAATAAAATAATATTCACTATATAATTAAAGACTTAAGTTATAAAATAGAATAATGCATGTTTTAAAGAAGAAATTATAATACAGGGTGATCCGTCTGGGTACAGATAAAATAAAAACACCGTAAAACATTTACTACTGAACTTTATTTGTTGAAACTTTGTGCATACAACACTGAAAGATGGGAGATTCCTCAGAGCTCAACATGACCCCCATTGCGCACCCTGCACAACTCATAACGGGGATGCAATTCAGGCCATATCCGTTGTTGTATAAGAGGGGTGATTTGTTGGAAAGCTTGAGTAATTTTTACTCTCAAATCATCAATGTTCTTTGGTTTCTGTAAATAGACAATGTCTTTAACAAAACCCCACACGAAGAAGTCAGGAGGGGTTAGATCTGGGGAGTTTGGGGATCAAGCCAAGAGATAGCTGCTTCTCGTACTGGGTTTCGCCTGTGACCTCCTACATGTTTTTTTTTTTTTTAACACAGAACCTGTTTCTACAAATGTTCGATACCACAACATTATGGAATCGTATTTTGGTACATTATACACACCATACTCACGTCGAAATTCCTTTTGAACTGTTTTAACACTCTCAAATTTAGCATACCAAAGAACACATTGTGCCCGCTGTTGATTTGTAGTAGCCATTTTAATCATCTACGATTTTCGTTTGTTCTATCAGATTATGCATTGTTGATTGTGGTATATGGAAACTTCTGTCTTTTAATCATAATATAACCAGCAAGAAATCTTTCCTGCTATCATAATAGCTTTATAATAAATTAATATTATCCAAACCCAAACGGATCAGATGGTATTTAAATTAATTATTGTAATACAGCGAACACTATGTAAAATATAACAGTACATTATGCAACGAGCCTATAATAGTAGTAATTAAGACGCGAGTACGTTTGTTTATGAAACTCGCTTGCGCTGGTTTCATAATTTTCATACGAGCGTCTTAATTACTATTATAGGCAAGTTTCATACGACTTTTTTATGCTTGACCATATTTCTAACTTGAAATGATTCATAAGTATTCATGTTATGGTTATCTAAGAGAAGAGCGGAACTGATCTTCTAAATTGTGAGATGTGCGCAGACGCGAAAGTATTGATTTTTTCCGAGGGAAGTGTGTCATTGACCTTGATATAATCTAGAGAATAACATGAACATTAATATTGATATAACCTGGAAATTGATTTAGAATTGAAAAACGAGATGACAAATTGAATTTATTTCAATATTATTTACAATTAATGCTAATTATTATAGTAACAGAACATAACCTTCTGCGACAGTATTGGATTTCCAGCCTCCGTGACGTTTCGCCAATTGTCTTTCGATTGCATATCCGAGAATAATCGATACTTGCGGTTTTATAATGATACAATGTTGATTTCTCATTGGCTGAACAACTGAACTATAATGAATAGGTGTACTTTAATGAGGTGCATTAGAGGGCTACTACCAGCTGTATAATTACTACATTTCGGCATGGTCGAGCATAACATTTATTTAAGTATTGTCACGATATGACTTGCTAAGTTAGGACAATAAATAAATGAATGAATGAATGAATGAATGAGTGAATGAGTAAATGAATGAATTAATAAATGAATAAATGAATGAATGAATAAATGAATAAATGAATGAATGAATGAGTAAATGAATAAATGAATGAATGAATGAGTAAATGAATAAATAAATGAATGAATGAATAAATGAATGAATAAATGAATAAATGAATGAATGAGTGAATGAATGAATGAATAAATGAATGAATGGATGAATGAATAAATGAATGAATGAGTAAATGAATGAATGAATAAATGAATGAATGAATAAATGAATGAATGAATAAATGAATGAATGAATAAATGAATGAATGAATAAATGAATGAGTGAATGAGTAAATGAATGAATGAATGAATAAATGAATAAATGAATGAATAAATGAATAAATAAATACATAAATAAATAAATAAATAAATAAATAAATAAATAAATAAATAAATGAGTAAATGAGTAAGTGAGTAAGTAAATGAGTAAATAAATGAGTAAATGAGTAAATAAATGAGTAAATAAATAAATGGATTACAAACAAAAGCATAAAAACGGGTGAAAGAATCTGAATGAATGGAATGATATCTTAATACATTTAAATAAGTTGAAATAACATGTAGAAGAAAAGTAGTTAAATAATACAGGCCTTCCGTGTGTTTTTCTGGAGTTAGGACTTGGGGATTTAATGTTCAAATAAAACGTGTATAAAAACAGTGAAGAAATAACTTAATCACTGGACCATGTTAGAAATTAGCAGGCTTTGACAATTTGTAAAACAAGAGAACATCGTGCTCTGACTTAGCAACCATAAATGACTTTTTCTTGTTTTCCGAATTGTCAAAGCCTGCTAATTTCTGAACATGGCCCACTAATTAAGTTATTTCTTCTTTTATTTAAACGTAGATTTCTTATGACAATGTTAAATTCTAATTTCCAATATATGGGAAACACATGGTTCATAAATAGCTACAATAACAAACACATTAATAAACGAATCACTGATTTATAACCACCGGAAGTACAGCTGAAGTTCTCGATGCCTCCATGTAGCTAATTCAGTGCTTGAGGACGAACTGGTGCCGTGTGGCGTAAACGAAGGCTAGCGAAATGAAGTGAGAGTTGAAAATATGAGGCCTTGCCCCTAGGCTGAAGCCAAATGTTGTATCCATATATCAAATGAATGCAAATACGTCATATATGGCTATAATTTAATTAATTATGGAGTTGTGCGTCTCTCAGACTCTGGTTTGGACGCCGCTACATGCTTTTTCTCTCCACCTGCTCTTATCTGTCTGATTATAATTTTCCGAGGAACATGACAAACCGTTCTGGTCGCATCAATCACGAAGTTAACTCCCATGTTTATTCAAAAGCTTAACAGGTAGCGCAATGTACGTGCGTGGTGTGAACTCAGCCTTGGGGCAGTTTAGAAACTGTTCTTGAGCCATCCATCAATGGCAAACGGCTGACCGAATGAACGATAGCGCCAACAATGTAACTGACAACGTGAGACATTTAATTTAAAGTTACAGTTTTTTCTGCCATTTTATTTTAAACTCTAACCGCTTTCAATTTTTGAATGAACGATTTTATATGTATCAGTTCTAAAAAAAGGGACTTCATGATCTGTTTGAAATACGGTTTTGTTCGCTGTTGACAGCAAATTAAAATTCATTGCTAAAGTCAGCATTATAAGCCTGCTAATATTCAGAAACGAGCTCATCTGAGGCTACATTATCAGTGTTGCCAACTAAGCTATTTTGTAGCTTTTTTATATGTCTATTTCTACAATTTTTATATTTGAAACATATTGTTAGCTACATTCTCCGATTCATTTTAGACGCTAAATTAATTTTTAGTAGGTTATTTTACGACGCTTTATCAACATCTTAGGTTATTTAGCGTTTGAATAAGATTATTTATTTATTTATTTATTTATTTATTTATTTATTTATTTATTTATCTATATATATATATATATATATATATATATATATATATATATTTATTTATTTATATACACCGTGTTCCGCTTATAAGTATAACAAAAGAAATAGCTATAACTTCTGAATTAATACAAGTATATAGTTGAAACCAACTGCTACAAAGAATGAAAACTGGGAATTTTTGTTACCTTATGTTCCATAAACCTCAACATGGCTTCCATTGGTGGCACGGGAAATATCCAACCGGTATTCAACCTCGACCCAAGTGTTATGAAGCATCTGTGGTGTAACATTGTTGACAGCAGCATAAATTCTTTCTTGTAAGTCTGCCAAATCACGTACTGGCGTCCTGTAGACCTGGTCCTTAACAAACCCCCACAGGAAAAAATCAGGTGGTGTTAGATCTGGTGATCTGGCAGGCCATGTGATGTACGGTGATCCTCTTCCGATCCATCTTGCAGGGAATTGTTCGTCTAAGAATGTGCGAACCATGTTGGCAAAGTGTGGTGGAGCCCCATCTTGCTGGAAAATTGCTCCATCTGGGAGTTGTGGCACAGCATACAGTTGCAACATATCCAGGTACGTGTTTGCAGTGACTGTCTTTTCAGCAAAGAAATAGGGACCAATGATTCTGTCACGCATGATCCTACACCAAACATTCCATTTAGGGGAATCCCGTTGGTGTTCAATTACGACACTTGGATTTTCCGACCCCCAGATGCGACAATTGTGTCGGTTTACTTTTCCACTGACGTGGAAGGTTGCCTCATCTGAGAAACAGACTCGACTGACTAAAGATACGATACGAATTCCCTTATTTAATGATCTGCGCATGCGTGAGTCTTCTAAAAATAAGTAACAACAATGGATTAAAACTTCCCAATTTCCTCTTTACAATGGTACCAATCTTAACCCATTTGCACGCATTGTTATGAAATTATAACTATTTCTTTTATTATACTTATAAGCGGAACACGGTGTATTTATTTATTCATTTATTCATTCATTCATTCATTCATGCATTCATTCATTCATTCATTTATTCATTCATTCATTTATTCTGGTGTAGTTAAGGCCATCAGACCTTCTCTTCCACAACACTAGGAATACAAATACAATAATAGAAATAAACAGAGAAAAAAATACACTATATACAAAGTAAAGCTACACAAGAAATAAAGAGTTGGAGAAAAAAAAACACTATAAACAAACGATGAAAGAGTAATGGAACGGAGAAAAATTCTCTCCGGCGCCGGGATTTGAACCCGGGTTTTCAGCTCTACGTGCTGACGCTTTATCCACTAAGCCACACCGGATTCCACCCCGGCGTCGGAAGAATCGTCTCAGTTTTAAGTTCCAACTCTTGGGTTCCCTCTAGTGGCCGCCCTCTGCACTACGTCATAGATGTCTATGAACGCAGGACCGAAGTCCACACATGTGCGCCGGAGAGAATTTTTCTCCGTTCCATTACTCTTTCATCGTATGGTGACGCAGAATATCTGCATGGAAATATCATATGTACTTCGGTACATTATAATAATATATACTATAAACAAAGTAAAGCCACACGAAAATATACACAGGGTGCAGTCACACAAACTTTAAATGAGTGATTAAGTATCATAAGTAATTGTGTCCTAACTAATTAACTAACATAAACAAGAAACTTGCAATTTTAATCTAGATTAGGCCTAAAAAAGAAAAAAGAAAAACAAAACACAAATCCATACTTCTAGCAATACCTAAAAACATTGACTCTTTCATCGTATGGTGACGCAGAATATCTGCATGGAAATATCATATGTACTTCGGTACATTATAATAATATATACTATAAACAAAGTAAAGCCACACGAAAATATACACAGGGTGCAGTCACACAAACTTTAAATGAGTGATTAAGTATCATAAGTAATTGTGTCCTAACTAATTAACTAACATAAACAAGAAACTTGCAATTTTAATCTAGATTAGGCCTAAAAAAGAAAAAAGAAAAACAAAACACAAATCCATACTTCTAGCAATACCTAAAAACATTGACTAAGACAAAATTTTCCAATTTAATTTTGAATTGTGATAAAGTCCGGCAGTCCCTGACGTCATTAGGTAACGAATTCCAGAGGCGAGGTATTTCTACACTATAAAGACGTTCTATGATGAGGGATAGAAAGAAGTGCTTGATGTCGGTTTCGAAGAGTTGTAAGAAATTGAAAGCGCGATAACAGATAATTCGGAGTAGATGTATGCATGATTCTAAATAGAAGAGACAGTGAATGTATTGTTCTTCGTTCCTTCAGACGCACCCATGAAAGTAACTGGAGGGAAGGTGTTATATGGTCAAATTTACGAGTATTGCAGATGAATCGTATGCACACATTATGAACACGTTGTAGTCTCTCAGCTAAGAGTGAACTTACATTAGTTAGCAAGGAATCGCAATAATCAAAATGGGGCATTACAAGCGTCTGAATAAGATTCTTTTTTAGATTAAGTGGTAGACATTCTTTCATATGGAACAAGGAGTGATGCTGAGAAAATGTTTTTTTGCAAATGTGTGTTACTTGAGTGTTCCAATTTACATCGCTATCCATAAAAATGCCAAGATTAAGGTGATAATGCCGGTGAAATGAGTCCGGGGTCCAGCACCGGAAGTTACCCAGTATTTGCTCATATTGGGTTGGGTTGAAGGTTTGTATAAAGCATAGCAAACAATTCTATGAAGACTATTACACGTACCGCGCCGTGGCGTCGTGGTCCAAGGCATCCTGCCTAGGACTCGCGTTACGGAATGCGCGCTGGTTCGAGTCCTCATGGGGGAAGAAATTTTCTCATGAAATTTCGACCTGTGTATGGGACCGGTGCCCACCCAGCATCGTGATGCACTTGGGGAGCTACGATAGTTAGCGAAATCCGGTTGCGAAAGCCAGCTATAACGGCTGGGGGAATCATCGTGCTAACCACACGATACCTCCATTCTGGTTGGATGATCGTCCACTTCTGCTTCGGCATGTGGGCGTGAGGCCAGCAGCCGGCTGGTCGGTCTAGGCCTAGACGGATTATTATTACACGTTTACTACATCACACTATTTTTGACCAATAAAATCGTACGAAAGGACTTGTTTCAACCAATCATGGCTGTTCATCGCACATTTTTATCACTTTCCTAGCACATGTTTATTTTTATCACTTCCCTAGCATTTGAGCCGTTCAGAGCAGAAGTGGTGTAAGCCAAAATTCGATAATGAGGTTTAAAGTAAAAATTCTATAAAATACAGCGCAAAGTAGCAATTATATGTCCTTCGTGCTATCCACTGACTACTAATAGTTTAAATAAATTGAATATTAATTGCTACTTTGCGCTGTATTTTACAGAATGTTTACTTTAACCCTCATTACCCATTTCTGACTTACACCACTTCTGCTCTGAACGACTCATTTGTTCCTTTCTTTGACAACATTTGAAAATGCAAACTCTTTACTTTACTATAAAACAAGCTTTGCGATCGTCATTTGTTTCCAGCACATATAGTCAACTGAAAATGGCGGCTGCGTTCAGATGTTTTGGTGAAGCTAACATTAGTGAAATAGAATTTTAGTAAGTCAGTATTTTATTGTATTAGAGTACTTTATTTCTTCTAATCTTTATATACGTTCGTCTGTTTTTATCACCTCCCTACCATTTGTTTCTTTGTTTGCCAATATGTCAAACTGCAAATTCTTTACTGTACTATAAAACATAACTTATTTTTTGAAGAGGTGAAACACTTGAAATACCTGGGAGCAACAGTAACAATATAAATGATACCTGGGAGGAAATTAAACACAGAATAAATATGGGAAATGTCTGTTATTATTCGGTTGAGAAGCTTTTATCATCCAGTCTGCTGTCCAAAAATCTGAAAGTTAGAATTTATAAAACAGTTATATTACCGGTTGTTCTCTATGGTTGTGAAACTTGGACTTACACTTTGAGAGAAGAACCTAGGTTAAGGGTGTTTGAGAATAAGGTCCTTAGGAAAATATTTGGGGCTAAGAGGGATGAAGTTACAGGAAAATAGAGAAAGCTGCACAACGCAGAACTGCACGCATTGTATTCTTCACCTGACATAATTAGGAACATTAAATCCAGACATTTGAGATGGTCAGGGCATGTAGCACGTATGGGCGAATCCAGAAATGCATATAGAGTGTTTGTTGGGTGACCAGAGGGGTAAAAGACCTTTGGGAAGGCCGAGACGTAGATGGGTAAGATAATATTAAAATGTATTTGAGGGAGGTGGATATGATGGTAGAGACTGGATTAATCTTGCTCAGGATAGGGACCGATGGCGGGCTTATGTGAGGGCGGCAATGAACCTTCGGGTTCCTTAAAAGCCAGTAAGTAAGTACCATAAAACATGCTTTACGATCGTTATATGTTTACCGCATAGATTGTCGACTGAAAATGGCGGCTCCTTTTAAACGTTCTGGTGAATAATTGATTTAATGGCGATTTACTCGTGTTAATTATGTAAGCATGTGTGGCTTACAGCTGTTTCGGTGTTACTTGACACCATCCTCAGAGCCTACTAGATCTCGGCGCTACCTCAACTTCGCTGCCTGTTGTGTGGGTGCGTTCGTGTGATGAAGAGTTGTGTCAAATAGTGTGTGTGTTCTGAAATTGATCTGTGTGTTGAGAATTTGATTAGGGTGTGTTTTAGTGAAGCTAACATTAGTAAAATAGAATTTTAGTAAGTCAATTTTTTGTTGTATTATAGTAGGCCTCCTTTATTTCTTCTAATCTTTATACACTTTCTTCTAATCGTGTAATAGTGAGTTAAATCCCACTCGAATTTTCATTTTCTCTAGATAAATCAAAATCTCTAGTGAAGTTACTGTAGAATCAACCTTCGCTTGAATGGCATTTTAACCATTAACAGCAAGATTGTATTTTTAAATGTCTGAAATTATTGATATAAAATTGTGAGATAACACCAGGATAATAATATCACTACACAACCCTATGTCCTAAAATTGGTAACAGTATCTTTAATAGCACAGTTCACATTGTCAATTTGTCCTGATGTAAATTAATATGCGAGGGCGCGGACGTTGAATCCCGTATTAATGTGCTGTGGACATGCACCATACGGTTACGTAATTCCATCTTATCTCGCCTGACTTGTCTCGCATTCTTCCGTCACGAGAAGTGAAATTTGTACTGCCACCATTTTCAGATACTACATCGCGTGTAACCCATTTGCTGAGGAAGGAAAAGAAAAATAAGGTAAATTCCTGCTGCTCGCGTACTGATTGGTATCGGCGAAGAACACATGTGAGTCCACATGCAACGCTATTGGTCGTTCTGCAGAAACATTGTTACGTCATCTGATAACGTGTGATTGGTGTGTACGACTGAGGCCTTACGTTTGATTGGAGATAGCGCTAGTACCCATCATATCTACAAAGAAAGTGTAACCAACCGAAGGCATTAGTTTCTCCTGGTTATGCAGGCTGATTAGTGACTATCAGGGTGACCAACTTGGCGATTTTATCACCAGATCTAGCTGTTTTCGATTCAGTGTGAGGACATAATTTTACAATTTGAAACGTGTATAATTTCTGGAGTATGGTAAGATATTTGGGTAGGTAATTATATTTTCGGTATTTTGGGGTTACATGGAAATTGTATTAATGTTATTATACTAGCCCCGTACTTTTAAGTTAAAAAGAATACAATTAGGTATTTTCAACCAGTTTTTTTAGGATTTTAAATCTTACATTTAGGAATCTATACGTATTTACGAAAAAAGATAAAAAATAAGAGACGTATTTTCAAATGGCTTTTAAGGAACCCGGAGGTTCATTGCCGCCCTCACATAAGCCCGCCATCGGTCCCTATCCTGAGCAAAATTAATCCAGTCTCTACTATCATATCCCACCTCCCTCAAATACATTTTAATATTATCCTCCCATCTAAGTCTCGGCCTCCCCAAAGGTCTTTTTAGATCCTATAAAATTTAAATGTTAATCGTTGGTCTTTTGTAAAAGTTCAACATTTGTTTCAAAGGTGTTTCTTACAAAAATTTCAACTTGTTTCAGTGGTGTTACTTGCAAAAGTTTAACATTTGTTTTAGTAGTGTTTCTTGCAAAATTTCAACTTTTGTTTCAATAGTGTTTCTTACAAAAATTCAATTTTTGTTTCAATGGTGTTTCTTACAAAAATTCAATTTTTGTTTCAATGGTGTTTCTTACAAAAATTTCAACTTGTTTCAGTGCTGTTTCTTGCAAAAGTTTAACATTAATTTCAATCACGTTTCTTGAAAAATTTCAACTTGTTCCAGTGGTGTTTCTTGTAAAAGTTTGTCATTTGTTTCAATGATGTTTCTTGCAAAATTTCAACTTTTGTTTCAATTGTGTTCCTTACAAAAATTTCAAATTGTTTCAGTGCTGTTTCTTTCAAAAGTTTAACATTTATTTCAATTACGTTTCTTGAAAAATTTCAACTTGTTTCATTGGTGTTACTTGCAAAAGTTTAATATTAGTTTCAATGGTGTTTCTTGCAAAATTTCAACTTTTGTTTCAATGGTGTTTCTTACGAAAGTTCAACTTTTGTTTCAATGGCGTTTCTTACAAAATTTCAACTGTTGTTTCAATGGTGTTTCTTACAAAATTTCAACTTTTGTTTCAATGGTGTTTCGTACAAAATTTCAAATTTTGTTTCAATGGTGTTTCTTACAAAATTTCAACTTTTGTTTCAGTGGTGTTTCTTACAAAATTTCAATTTTTGTTTCAATGGTGTTTCTTACAAAATTTCAACTTTTGTTCCAGTGGTGTTTCTTACAAAATTTCAACTTTTGTTTCAGTGGTGTTTCCTACAAAATTTCAACGTTTCTTTCACTGGTGCTTCTTACAAAATTTAAACTTACGTTTCAGTGGCGTTTCTTACAAAATTTCAACTTTTGTTTCAATGGTGTTTCTTACAAAATTTCAACTTTTGTTTCAATGGTTTCTTACAAAATTTCAACTTTTGTTTCAGTGGTGTTTCTTACAAAATTTCAACTTTTGTTTCAATGGTGTTTCTTACAAAATTTCAACTTTTGTTTCAGTGGTGTTTCTTACAAAATTTCAACTTTTGTATCAGTGGTGTTTCCTACAAAATTTCAACTTTTGTTTCAATGGTTTCTTACAAAATTTCAACTTTTGCTTCAGTGGTGTTTCTTACAAAATTTCAACTTTTGTTTCAATGGTGTTTCTTACAAAATTTCAACTTTTGTTTCAGTGGTGTTTCTTACAAAATTTCAACTTTTGTATCAGTGGTGTTTCCTACAAAATTTCAACGTTTCTTTCACTGGTGCTTCTTACAAAATTTAAACTTACGTTTCAGTGGCGTTTCTTACAAAATTTCAACTTTTGTTTCAATGGTTTCTTACAAAATTTCAACTTTTGTTTCAGTGGTGTTTCTTACAAAATTTCAACTTTTGTTTCAATGGTGTTTCTTACAAAATTTCAACTTTTGTTTCAGTGGTGTTTCTTACAAAATTTCAACTTTTGTATCAGTGGTGTTTCCTACAAAATTTCAACTTTTCTTTCACTGGTGCTTCTTACAAAATTTAAACATACGTTTCAGTGGTGTTTCTTGCAGAAGATCAATTTTTGTTTCAATGTTTTTTTTTTTGGAAAAGTTAAACTATTTCTTTCGTTGTCTCACCTGTGATATTCTGAACTAGGGCAGCACAGCCAGATTTCTGTGCTGTAATAGAATCTGTGGAGTATAGCCATTCTCTGATTGACTGCACGAGATGTACAAAGATACAGTCCTACAACATTTACATCAGTTTTCAGACGACTCTCAAAAAAAGAAATAAAATATATTATTTTCTGAAATAAAATATAACTTAGTAAAAGAATGTGCCGTTCTTTCCAATTAAGAACCATGAACTTCGTATAAAGAATAAAAAACGTAGCGCACACTCCCTATTATAAATGTAGTTCTTCCTTTGTTTTTATGAACCACTAGTTAGAAAGAGAGTGATGGAACGGACGTTTTTTGTCCATTTTCTGGACGGGAACATCTTAGTGTGTCAAGATACTTAATGAAACTGGAAATATTAATGTATTTATGGCATCTTGACGAATGCTGCAATTGAAGTAATGGCCGTGTTTGTTTCTCTGACGAAGGCTTCCTTGCCCAGCCGACAGTCAATTTGTTTTGTTTCTTGGCGACATCGTTTACACGCCATCGCAAAGTAAATCGTCTCCTATTACAGCTGTTGGCATACTGGACAGCAAACAATCCGTATGCAAACTTTATTTTGCGCACTGAATCTCCAGTTTTGTTAATGAGGTGGATTGTTAAGTCGGTCACAAAATTCACTCCGGTCTGCGTCTGTCGTAATTGCTTTGTATGGGCTATTCCATATGAAATCGATCAGTAAAAAACCTCTGATTTTTTTAATAGTCTAATTTTTTCCCTATTTATACAAGGTGCTGAGGAGAGTGCATTTTCAAAAATATACTATCGAAAGTCAAACGGTTTTCATACTATTGAGCGACAAATTTAGCGTATTTTATTAAAAACAAGCCTCTTTCAGCGCTCAGAACTCTGGAACCATTTACTGCAGAACATTCAACGAGAGCTTATTTTGAAGCTGACATTTGGTAGGTTATGATAAGAAGTAATCCTTATTTTTATTATATACAGAGAGACAGATAATTTGATTTTACTTACTTTTAGGCTTTTTGCCCATTTGTAAAAATGTAAAAAATATTGAGAAAAAACGTTGCATTATTAAGAGGGATTCGGCATTGTTCGCTTAGTGGTGTGGAAATAAGTTTCGAGGGTATTAAATAGATTATTTTCACACGCCTAGACTTGAACGGTGCAGTACCGCACGCATTGGCCGAGAGCTGAAGATAAGCGAGCGTCGGGCGTCATTTTACTGCTGTGTTTATGAAAACTTGTGATAAAGCTAGCCCAGCTATGGGCTACTAGACGAAACATCACGTATTTATGTCTCCTGGCCTTGCTTGTCTCGGCTAGCTCCCGCCTCACAGTCAGCTGGTTAGTTCACGCGCGTACTATTTATTTTCTTTATTTGATATTTTCAATACTTTTTTTTTATCAACGGTGCACCAGTAAAAATTTGTGTTTATTTGCACTTTCAATGCGAAATCTAACCATATATTTTAAAAATAGTTTTTCGTGGGCAAAGGCGTCTTAATGAAGAAAAATCTAAATTTCTCCATTTCCATGAAAAGTAAGAAAAACTGTTTACATGTCAATATAAACTTTAATTTCTCAGCATCAAAATAAACCATGATTTTGGTCATTGGGTGAAAGGGTTTCGGAGCTACAATAGTTTAAAGCTGCTAATTTTATGAAAATACGATAAATTTAAATATTTTGAATCTAAACACTATGAAGTTCTGATGCCTCAAACTTTGCACAAAGCATTGTATCACAGTTGTTCACGGACAGAAAGAATTTCATTGTATTAAAAATTGCAAGGTCAATTTTCTCTGTATTTCGGTCGATTTGAGATGGAATAGCCTGTATGTAAAATATCATATTCTTTGCTTTGGTTAATTTTTAACGTTGAATAATGTTACTATTTGAGGGTCATTGTGATGAAACAGACAGATTTTCGCTAACACTGACATAACTCCATGTTTGGATGCTAATAACTCAATACCTATGGCGTTATATTATATGTAAATGAAGGAATAAAGACCGATATATTTGAAGTGATAGCTATTTCTTTTATTAAAAAAATAAAACTGCACATTGCTGCTTAAGGGGAAACGGAGTTGGAATTTTTGTGCAGACTTTGGGTTATTTTTTACTTGTTCAATATATTATTTGGTTTTCCGTCTTTAAAATGATATATCACATACGATTATACTCGAATTCTATCCATTGTAATTTGTCGATTTTGTGAGAAGGGATGTACAAGTTTTAATTTTAAATCAAATTTATTGATTTTGGGTGGAAAACTATTTAATTTTTTTCGATTTGTTCTTTGTTTCTTTCTCTTTAAAATAGTGTAGCCTATCACATACGATTATACTCAAATACTATACATTGTAATTTTTTCGATTTTATGCGAAGGGATGTACAAGTTTTAATTTTAAATCAAATTTATTGATTTTGGGTGGAATACTATTTAATTTTTTTCGATTTGTTCTTTGTTTCTTTCTCTTTAAAATAGTGTAGCCTATCACATACGATTATACTCAAATACTATACATTGTAACTTTTTCGATTTTATGCGAAGATATGTACAAGTTTTAATTTTAAATCAAATTTATTGATTTTAGGGGAAAAGTATTTATTTTTTTTCAATTTGTTCTTTGTTTCTTTCTCTTTAAAATAGTGTAGCCTATCACATACGATCATACTCAAATTCTATCCATAGTAATTTTTTCGATTTTATGCGAAGAGATGTACAAGTTTTAATTTTAAATCAAATTTATTGATTTTGGGTGGAAAATTTTTTAATTTTGTTTTCAATTTGTTCTTTGTTTCTTTCTCTTTAAAATAGTGTAGCCTATCACATACGATTATACTCAAATTCTATCCATTGTAATTTTTTCGATTTTATGCGAAGAGATGTACAAGTTGTAATTTTAAATCAAATTTATTGATTTTGGGGTAAAACTATTTAATTTTTTTTTCAATTTGTTCTTTGTTTCTTTCTCTTCAAAATAGTGTAGCCTATCACATACGATTATACTCAAATTATATCCATTGTAATTTTTTCGATTTTATGCGAAGAGATGTACAAGTTTTAATTTTAAATCAAATTTATTGATTTTGGGTGGAAAATTATTTATTTATTTTTTCAATTTGGTCTTTCTCTTTAAAATAGTGTATCACATACGATTATACTCAAATTCTATCCATTGTAATTTTTTCTATTTTATGAGAAGGGATATACAAGTTTTAATTTTGACTCAAAATTTACGAATATTGCAGGCGGAAAATTATTTAGTTTTTTATTTTTCCAATTTGTTCTTTGCTTTTTCATCATTAAAATGGTGTATCACATACGGTTGTACTCAAATTGTATCCATTGTAATATGTCGATTTTGCAGGAAGGGGTGTACAAGTTTTAATTTTAAATCAAATTTATTGATTTTGGGCGGAAAACTATTTAGTTTTTTTTTTTACAATTTATTCTTTGATTTTTGCTCTTTAAAATGGTAGATTTATCATACTGTATATCATTATACTCAAATTGTATCCATTGAAATTTTTAGATTTTATGAGAAGGGATGTACAAGTTTTAATTTTGACTCAAAATTTACAAATATTGTAGGCGGAAAATTATTTAATTTTTTATTTTTCCAGTTTGTTCTTTGCTTTTTCCTTTTTAAAATGGTGTATCGTACACTCAATATCCATTGCAAATGTTTCTATTTTATGAGAAGGCGTATACAAGTTTTAATTTTAATTCACATTTATGTATTTTGGGCGGGAAATTATTTAGTTTTTATTTTTCCAACTTGTTCTTCAATTTTCCTCTTTAAAATGATATATCACATACGATTATAGTCGAATTCCATCGATATGAGAAGGGGTGTACAAGTTGCAATTTTAACTAAAGCTTACGGATTTTGGGCGGAAAATTATTTAGTTTTTTATTTTTCCAATTTGTTCTTTGCTTTTCCATCATTAAAATGGTGTATCACACACTCAATATCCATTGCAGTTTTTCTGTTTTATGAGAAGGGGTAGGCCTATGCAAGTTTTAATTTTAATTAAAATTTATGGATTTTGGGCGGGAAATTATTTAGTTTTTATTTTTCCAACTTTTTATTCGATTTTCCTCTTTAAAATGACATTACATACGATTATACTGGAATTCCATCGGTATGGGAACGGGTATACAAGTTGCAATTTTAACTAAAGCTTACGGATTTTGGGCGGAAAATTATTTAGTTTTTTATTTTTCCAATTTGTTCCTTGATTTTCGCTCTTTAAAACGGTATACCACATTCGATTGTACTCAAATTGTATCGATTGTAATATGTCGATTTTGCGGAAGGAGTGTACAAGTTTTCATTTTAGATCAAATTTATTGATTTTGGGCGGAAAACTATTTAGTTTTTTATTTTTCCAATTTGTTCTTTGCTTTTTGCTCTTTAAAACAGTATATTACATGCGATTATACTCAAATTGTATTCAATGTAATTTTTCGATTTTATGAGAAGTGGTGTGCAAATTGTAATTTTAACTCAAATTTACGGATTTGGGTGAAAAATGTAGCTTTTTATTTTCTCAATTTATTCTTTGCTTTTTCATCTTTAAAATGGTATATCACAACACTTAAGATGGAATAAACATGTAACATATTTATGTAATAGGTCACGGAAAACAATTCACAACTTTGTAACTCTTCGTGCATATATGCCTATCTATGTTCTCCGTGTTGTTTATCTAGCCTTGTTTCAATCAGTCATCCAATACGGAATAATAGGATGGGGTGGAATGACTAAGACTATCCTAACTCCATTAATATTACTATAAAAACGTATCATCAAAATTTGTTTGAGAGATTACCCTACAATTAACCAAGAGATTTGTAGAATATAATTTCTTAAAACTGCCACTAAATTATTGATTTTGGGTGGAAAACTATTTATTTTTTTTTTAATTTGTTCTTTGTTTCTTTTTCTTTAAAATAGTGTCTCACATACGACTATACTCAAATTCTATCCATTGTAATTTTTTCGATTTTATGCGAAGGGATGTACAAATTTTAATTTTGACTGAAATTTACGAATTTTAGGCAGAAAATTCTTTAGTTTTTTATTTTTACAATTTGTTCTTTGCTTTTTCCTGTTTCAAATGGTGTGTCACACACTTAATATCCATTGCAATTTTTTTATTTTATGAGAAGGTATATGCAAGTTTTAATTTCAATTCAAATTTATGGATTTTGGGCGGGAAATTATTTTGTTCTTTTATTTTTCTAACTTTGTCTTCTACTTTGCTCTGTAAAATGGTATATCACATACAATTATACTGAAATTCCATCGATGTTAGAAGAGGTATACAAGTTGTAATTTTATCTAAAGTTTACGGATTTTGGGCGGAAAAACATTTATTTACTTTTTTATTTTTACAATTTGTTCCTTGCTTTTTGGTCTTTAGAACGGTATATCACATATAATTATACTCAAAATGTATTCGTTGAAATTTTTTTATTTTACGAGAACTGGTACGCAAGTTGTAATTTTAACTCAAATTTACGAATTTTGGGCGAAAATTTTAATTTATTTTTTCCATTTATTCTTTGCTTTTTTCTCTTTAAAATGGTATATGATTGTACTCAAATTCTATCCAATGTAGTTTGTATATTTTATGAAAAGTGATATACAAGTTTTAATTATAATTCAAATTGATGGATTTTAGGCGAAATATTTTCTTTTTTATTTTCCCAATTTGTTCTTTTTTTCTCTCTTTCGAATGGTATGTCACATAAGATTATAGGCGTACTCAAATTATATTCAATGTAATTTTTATGCTTCATGAATAGACGTATACGAGTTTTAATTATAACTCAAATTTACGGATTTTAGGCGAAAGATTTACTTTTTTATTTTCTCAATTTGTTCTTTGTTTTTTTTCTCTTTCGAATAGTATGTCACCTAAGATTATAGGCCTACTCAAATTATATTCAATGTAATTTTTATGCTTCATGAGTATAAGAATTTCAATTATAACTCAAATTTACGGATTTTAGGAGAAAGATTTACTTTTATATTTTCCAAATTTGTTTTTTGCTTTTTTCTCTTTCGAATGGTATGTCACATAAGATTATAGGCCTACTCAAATTATATTGAATGTAATTTTTATGCTTCATGAATAGACATATACGAGTTTTAATTATAACTCAAATTGACGGATTTTAGGCGAAAGATTTTCCCAGTTGATTCTTTGCTTTTTCGTCTGCTACTCGCAATAGTTACCGAATAAAAGGGTGTTAAATATTTGAAAATAAAAACTTTTTTGTAAAAAAAACTACGAACTTTCCACCAATATGGTAACGTATTATTCGCTGTGAAAACCTGCAGGGTTATTTAATTTTCACCCTGTATTTGCTATTTTCATGGGGATATTAATTTTTAAAATTGGGAAATTACCCTACAATTAACCAAAATTCATTTTTAGACCCTGTGGTTTTTCACAATTTAGTGATAGTTTTAAGAAATTAAGACTTACATTTGTAGGATATAAAATTCGATTTTTTAAGTGGCCAAATTGATAATTTTGTTACCGATAGGTTCACCTTAACAACTTGGGCATGGTTGCTACGTCACTCGTGTTAAGACGCCAGCACAATCTTTCTTCTCTGGATCGCAGTAATGCAATTTACTTTGGTACTTGCAAGGAACAGGTCCAAGGAACAGTGCTGCTATCTCTATTGTCAATTTGCAGGGCTTATCTTACACGATTTATTACGTAAGGGACACCAGGGTCAGCTGTAGCATTTAAAATTTATTACCTTTCTCGGTCAGCGTATCAGGGCTGCAGAACCCATCTGCCGAGAGTTCCAGCGCGTAATCCTGACGGCGATAGAACATCGATTTGTGTTAATTTCGTTTTGATTCGATGAATTTCGTGTTTTAACGTATTTCGTCTGTTAGCAATGCTTACAAGGCCCCATGTAGTCATTGCGAAACAAAAGAATGCGAGAAAGGGAATTGTGTGTAGCCTATCTATACTAATAATAAATCTGTAGCCGAAATTTTTCTGGTAATTTTCAATTTTACAAAAATAATTGGTCCTAACATATATAATTAACCACTCTGAAACCGAAAATCGTTTTTTTTTTAATTTTTGTTTGTATGTCTGTCTGTCTGTCTGTCTGTCTGTCTGTCTGTCTGTATGTTTGTTACCTTTTCACGCGATAATGGCTGAACCGATTTCGATGAAAATTGGAATATAAATTAAGTTCTTTGTAACTTACATTTTAGGCTATATGACATTGAAAATACATTATTTAAAAGGGGTGTCATAAGGGGGCCTGAATTAAATAAATCGAAATATCTCACTTATTATTGATTTTTGTGAAAAATGTTACATAACAAAAGTTTCTTTAAAAATAATTTTCGATAAGTTTTATTCCTTGGAAAAGTTTGATTGGACTGATATTTAATGAGATTAAATGAGTTTTGAAATTAAAATAACTGCCATCTAAGGCCGTGTAATGAATTAAAAAACAAATGACTTCGTCTATAAGGAGCCTTGGACACAACAATCGAAAGCTATGAAAGCATACAGAGAATGTTTCTGTGTTTGTATGAAGTAATATCGGAAGCTAAATTAACCGATTTGTATAATTAATTATTATTTCACCATTGGAAAGTGTAGTTTCTCTGGATGGACATAATGCTATAATGTTATTACAGTAACTTGTGAGTGAATCGAGGACAGGTAAGATTAAAATAGCTTCTTATGCACAGAGAACTTGATAGGTTATTCTGTATATTCATTTCCTGTATTTCTTAAAATAATGTTTATGAACATATTCATTTTAATCTCAGAGAATTAACGAACAACGAGAGTGTATTGATTTAGTATGCAGTAATAGTACGTTAGCTTAGCAATCCATTACTTTTATAATTCAAATTTGAATTATGCACAATTGAATCGTGTTAAAATACATAAAATATATGCAATAAATGCAATGCAAAAAAAATTGGGTAATGAGCCAAGCAGATTATGTTGCGCTGTTGTAAAAGTTGTTCCTCCTGAGATTCAAGAGCTCCCACAACAAATTAAAAACTTTCTGATTCGAGTACATCCGTTATCAACACACTTTTTACATAATATAATATGATATAATATAATATAATATAATATAATATAATATAATATAATATAATATAATATAATATAATATAATATAATATAAATATATGAATAAATCTGTAGCCAAAATGTTTCTGTTAATTTTCGCTTTTCCAAAAATAATTGGTGATAACAATTAAGAAACATGTTAAAGGAATTGTCATTGCATCAAATGAGTGGTCTCTAGATCAAAATGATCGCATTTTAATATTTTAAATACAATTTAAATTAAGTAACATATTAAAGATTTATCCTTCTATCAAACACGAATGTTCCCTGGATCAAATGTCCTATTTTAATTATGTAATTACTTTGTTATTTATTTCTAACGGGTGCAGCGGAGCGCACGGGTACGGCTAGTTAATAAATATAACAATTGACGTGCGATTATGCGTTGTTTTTATTTTTAGGCTTCTTTCAGAAAAGGAAGCTCGATTGGATTTATTTTCTCTGAAGTATTGGAAATTTTTACGTCCAACCAGTCTCAGAATGACAGCGTTTGGGATCTGGCCCCTGTTTATGCCTAAGTCCAGGCTTGCAGAACCCGTAAGTAGGGGAAATATGACGTCAGCCTCACTCCACTTCTATTAGGGATGATCGACTTCCGCGTAGAGTTGTTTACATTCTCTGTCCGTGCAAAGGTCCATCAGTGGCGGCATGTAATTTGCAAAAAGGATTGTAATAAATTCATTGTATTTATAATGCGTTACCTCGTTTAAAATTATGCTAGATTTCCTGTCGGTAGTTTCTTTGAGATTTCTTTGCACCTAATCTGCTTTAGATTTTCGAAAACTTTCCTCCTATCATCATCTACGGAAACATAAATTTATAGCATTTAAGTAATGACCTTGAAAGTCACTATTAATTTCAATTCAAAATGAACACGAGTGACGTTCTTAATTTTACGGTATATAAGTAAAATTGACTTAAATTATGGTTTATTTAACGACGTTCGCAACTGCAGAGGTTATATCAGCGTCGCCGGTGTGCCGGAATTTTGTCCCGCAGGAGTTCTTTTACATGCCAGTAAATCTACTGACATGAGCTTGTCGCATTTAAATGCACTTAAATGCCAACGACCTCGGCCGGGATCGAACCCGCAATCTCGAGCATAGAAGGCCAGCACTATACCAACTGCGCTACCGAGGGCGACTATATAAATAAATAATCAATATAGGTACAGTTCGTAATAATGAACTTACCCGAAAGTTTGTGTATTCCTTAATTCTTAATGTGGGCTTTGTTGAAATGTGGTTTAATATTGAAATGACGAGTAGAAATAAATTGGATGGGACACAGTAAGCAAGCAATTCTTTCGTCTTCAACAACAAAATAATTATTTTTACATTTCCTTTGGAAGTAGTATTTCTTCACGGGTCTAGATTTTACCATGTTCCAGTTCTCTTTAAACTGCAGTATGCGTATTATATATATATTTTTTTTATTTATATATTTATTATTTGGTTGGAGTGCGTTCCAGTGTTGAATGACAGCATTGACATCCGGTCATATAGCTATCATTCACTTATCAACGCACAATTTATTTATCGTCCTATTACTAGTAAAACCAGTTAAGAGCAGTAATACAAGTTTTGTAAAAACAGGAATTAAAACTTTATTAATGCACGAAAAATCATAATAAATTCTTCAAATAAAGTAATTGGTTTGTTGCCTGCATGCAACATTTCGGACTTATTTCATTTTAGTAGAATACAGAGCACGGAAAGACAAGTCGGGGACTGTACTTAACTTATTTTACACAAAAAGTGGATTTAATCGGCTTTACTAGTAGTAGGACGATATACATAGGTTGACCTTCTTACATTATATGCACACATACATTTTAAAATTAATTTTACATATGTTTTAATTTATTTATTTCCCTCATTCATTTTTCTCTTACTTTCTAAAGGTATGTTCCTAAGGATTTTATTATCTGTTCATTTGTAATTCTTGATAGCATATTGTATACCTGCCGCCGCGAGAATGAATGTTGATGCAGCCGAGCGTAACTAGAACGTCATGACCGCACTGGTAGAAAAGGTGGGTGGGGTAAGGAGGAGTAGGAAGGCAGTCGCTTTGAGGAGCTACAGTTCTGCAGGTCTGCCTAAGTCCTTCACAGAAGATTCTTAAAAGCAAAAACATTTAATGCCGTGAAAATTAATATCTAGGGAACTATTGAATGAAACTTGATGATATGATATGATATTATGTGATATATTTATTTGTCATTCAACTTTACAATTCACATTTATGGTGGACCTTCATATTTCTGTTTTTCGATCCACCATCCCTTTAATACATACAACTCTTTTCTATTAATGTATTCTTTGCCGAGAATTTCCTGATTACTTTCTAACGTTCTGTTAAGACTGAATTGCTATATGTCCTTCCCCCTCTATCCTCTTCTATTCTCTCCCTCCTACCTAGACTGTCTCCCTTCCATTTCTCTCTCACCTATTAAATATTGCATATTCCTTCCTTAATAATTTGCGTTATTTATTTGTTTTCTTCTCTACCCTCACATCCTACCTACTCTTAATCATTGTTTTCCCGCTATTTTCTCCTACATTACTTGCTGAATTTTCCGTTTACTCTATTTTACAACACTTACATCACTTGTTTGTTTTCTGTCCTCTGTTTATTTACATATTTATCTCTTTCTTTTCGCTTCACTCCTAAATTTCCTATTTTATTATCTCTTTCCATATATTTATTTCTATAATACTCCTACAGTTAAATTACCCCTGATACTACTTCCAACCCACAACATTGAAAAACATGACATATCTAATTCACTTAATTACACTTGCAATTTCTCTCTCATTCCACTTCACATTTGTTCAGATGATTTTTTTTTTTCACTTTAATTCTCTTGTATTCATTGTTTGATAGTCTATCTTATTACACTCTTACACTATCTTCTTATACTTAACACTTTCTTCTCTGTTCCTTTTCTTACACTTTTGCCACCCCTAACTTTCTTGCACTCACTTTTTAGCACTCTTCTTCTTCGCTATAACCTCTCCAACGCCCTATCTATTCTGTCCTCACAATCACTAATATCTGGTAGTCGCTTCATTCCTTCACTCGTTCTTCTCATGTCTTCTCTTGCATAATGAAACTTGATGAAATTTGGTACTGTTACTTAAACGTACAGAAAAAAAAAACTCGCAAAACTTGAAAGAAATTAATCTAGAACTTTAAACGTTTCAAAATTCAGCCCCAGTGTCTCTTAAGACCATTGTACACCAAAACTATGTCTTAGAAATAAATATTACGTAAGAGAGGTACTTGTGAGGAGTCCAAGGTAACTGTGGCTACAACAGATGCGTTCTCCGTCGGACAGGAATGCACCTCACAGGCTTTGATGATCACGATGATTAATTGGTGCTGTGATATTACTTACAGCTGTTCACGCCGTATTAGCAGTAGGATTGCTGTGTCTACCACTGACCTCGTGGAATGCGCAGGCTATCGAACCCCACGCCCTCTGCCTGGAGCCGCGGAGGGTTGCCGATCTCGCATGCTGTTGTGGAGTTCATGACAAACAGAAATATGCCATGCGCGGCGGAAACGACCAGACCTCTTATTCGCTTGTAAATCGCTGCATTTCCAGCGCCGTGATGTATGTCGGCATAATTACACGCCGACCTGGAAATTTCTCAACAATTTTGATTCCGTGGGAAACGGTAAAACGAACTGAAACCGGGGCATTATACACATTTCCATCATTCTCAGTATTTTAAATAGGGATTCGAAGTTATATATAACTTGAAAATGCAGGTATGACGCAAATGTTAGCTGGAAACATTCTACTATTTTCAAAGTCAGAGGTTTGGCTTCGAAACCTGGTCGAGTGTTGTGTCGAAACCCAGCATTCTCTAATATCCCCTCTTTCCCGCCTTTCACTTATTCTTCCCATATCATTCACATATCTCAATGCTGTCTATCATATGATTTCTTCCTCTGCCCCGAACTCTTCTTCCGTTCACCATTCCTTCCAGTGCATCCATCAGTAGGCAGTTTCTTCTCAGCCAGTGACCCAACCAATTCCTTTTTCTCTTCCTGATCCATTTCAGCATCATTCTTTCTTCACCCACTCTTTCCAGCACAGCTTCATTTCTTATTCTGTCTGTCCATTTCACACGTTCCATTCTTCTCCATATCCACATTTCAAATGATTCTATTCGCTTCTCTTCACTTCGTCGTAATGTCCATGTTTCTACCCCATACAATGCCACACTCCATACAAAGCATTTCACTAGTCTATTCCTTAGTTCTTTTTTCCAGAAGTCCACAGAAGATGCTCCTTTTTCTATTAAAACTTCCTTTGCCATTGGTACCATCCTTTTGACTTCCTGGCAGCAGCTCATGTTACTGCTTATAGTACACCCCAAGTATATGAAGCTGTCCACTTGCTCTACTTGTATTCGCAAGTTTAATTTTCTTCTGGTGAAGAAATCATTGCAATAAGTGAGAGTCTCAGGAATCTTCTCTGCCACATCAATAAATTTAAGAATGCAGTTATATTGTCAGACTTCAAAGCAGCTATTCTATCAATAGTCTCTAAACACACACCTTCATCTCAAACTGCAGAAATAACTAAAATGTTCTCTCAATTAATATCACTCAATAAAAGAATTGTATTCCAGTGGATACCATCCCATTGTGGAATGCTGGGAAACGAGAATGCGGATGCTTTAGCAAAGAAGGGCAGCACTGCTACTTACAGACCTGTTACTAAATCTACGTATTACTCTGTGAAAAGATTTATTAAATCTACATACTTAGACTTCGACAAACAAAATTTGATAACACAATCTCAAGGGAAAAAAATGGAACTCTCTGCATCATAATACACAGTAAATTCCCGATTTACCACGAGAATCGTCTGTAGCTGCATTTAGATTGGCAACAGGCCATGATTGTTTGGCCAAACACCTGCATAGAATTGGAATATATCAGTCCCCTAACTGCCCATTGTGCAACTCAAACCAAGAAATGGATTCGGAACACATCAAAATCTGTGCTTCAGTGGCTGACCATGATAATATGTTTGAAAATATTGGAGTGCAAGAGGCCAAATGACTTTATTGTCAAACGCCTGGCATTAGAAAACAACAACTTTCCTTCTGATTACCATGGTCTTTGCCTTGTTTGCATTATTTATCTTCATCCCATACTACTCACAGCTGTCATTTAGCTCCAGTAGCATATCCCTTAGTATCATCTCCTCTTCTGCTAACAACGCCATATCATCAGCAAAAGTTGTGCACTTTATTCTATTTACTCCTACTATCACCCCTCCCATATTCTGAAAACAGTTCTTCACTAAATCCTGCAAGTAGATGTTGAATGGGTTAGGTGATAAAGAGCATCCTTGTCGTACTCCTCTCCCTATTTCACTTCCTTCAGATAAAATCTCCTCATTTAATTTTAATTGCAGTTATGCGTTACTTTAGAAACGCCAGAAAAGCCACTTCAAGAAGATAAACAATAAAAAGTAATATAATTCGTAACACTATAGAGGACGTATATTTTTACGGGACGCCTAGAAGGTATAATATATTATGTATCGGCTTCATGTTTAATGAAATTATTACATTTGAGAGAAAACTACCAGATAAATTGACTCGTGGTTACTGAACATAAAATTCGTGCAATATTTGTGACTATTACACTTTTACTACGTCATACTACTTTTCACCAATAAAACGGTACGAAAGGACGTCTTTGAACCAATCATGGCTACTTATCGCACAATTTTATCACATCCCTAGCATTTTTTAAATTTTATCGCTTCCCTAGCATTTGTTTGTTTTTATCACTATCCTAGCATTTGTTTCTTTGTTTGCCAACATTTCAAACTGCACTGGTGTGGACGTCAAAAAACAGAAAATTACAAACCACTCCAGTCGATGCACAGCAGTTTCAAATATGACTCGCATTGGCATTCAAGAACAAGAATTAATAAAGATCACTGGTCATATATGAAGAGCACCATTCGAAATTCCTGAATAAGTTGAGGGATACACCATGTACATCAACGAGTTCACTTCTTTTACGCACACGTCCAATATAACATCAACTGAACTACCAACCACTAAAATATTCAAATTTGAAAATTGTACTTTCAATAATTGTTCCTTTTAAAATTATTCATGTTTATTTTTTATTTCATCATCCCTAATTAAAACTTTTCTAACACTTGTTTATATTATTTAGGTTATGTTACAGCTTCTGATATATGATATTATGGATAGTCACGTATCAGATATTGTTTAATACTAAGATTTATTGAAAATCATCTGTCAAGTGACGTTGATTACTGGGATCCGGATGATTGAAGTGGAATGCAAATGTTTTAATAAAAATGAAACTGAATCAACAAAGCCTTCTTGACTAGTGACCGTCCACAGAGTTCAATGAAAATTCCATAGTTGGCACAACTGATAACAAGAAAACAGCTAATCATAACACACTACTGCCATCTACTAGCGTAATATTTGTAATGTTGAGATGGTACAATAATACTTTTGAAGACAGTTGTATTTTCGTTAATCAATTAATGTTTTATTGTATTGGAGTACTTCGTTACTTCTAATCTTTATATACTTTCTTCTAATCGTGTAATAGTCAATTAAATCCCAATCGAGTTTTGATTTTCTCTAGATAAATCACAACCTCTAGTGAGATTACTGTTGATAAAATAAGCTACACAAGCAAACTGACTGATATGCGTGGTTGGCTATAACATTCTAGACATCAGGTATGCATTGAACGCATATTTCACGTTACTTTATGTTTATATCTCGTATAATGAGATAGTAGAAAGGGAAAGAGACAGGGGTAGCATTGACATTCATCCCCCATTGCTATAAAAGGGATCCACGGTAGGTGGGCCTTACAGGATTCACATTTCCTTCCCAACTCACCTTCAACTTTTCCACGTAGCACACTTCATTCCTGGTTACAAAGCTATGCTTGCGACACTGTATCAAAACGGCCAAAACTTCTGTTTTAGAAATAGCGTTATTGAATGGTACGCACTCTCTTTCTCAGTGTCTTACAATTAGGGGAGAGTCGGGTAGTATCGGACATCGGGTAATATCGGACAGTGAGTTTCTTTCATCTACCACACGATGATAGTACCTGATTAACATGGTTACGTTTCTGTCATGTCGCATAGAGAAACGTAACCATATCATTCAGGTACTACCATATGGTGGTAGATGAAAGAAACGCACTGTCCGATACTACCCGATGTCCGATACTACCCGACTCTCCCCTAAGTTATAATGACCAGTGTGTAAAGTTTTATTTCCTTATTTACCTGGTTATTTAACGAAACTGTATCAACTACGAGGTTATTTAGCGTCGGTGGAATTGATGATAGCGAGATGATGAAGATTCGTCTTAGATTACCTGACATTTATTTATTTATTTATTTATTTATTTATTTATTTATTTATTTATTTATTTATTTATTTATTTATTTATTTATTTATTCTGGTGTAGTTAAGGCCATCAAGCCTTCTCTTCCACAACACTAGGAATACAAATACAATAATAGAAATAAACAGAGAAAAAAAATACACTATATACAAAGTAAAGCTACTCAAGAAATAAAGAGAGAGAGAGAGAGAGAAAAACACTATAAACAAAGTAAAGCCACACAAAAATATACACAGGGTGCAGTCACACACACTTTAAATGAGTGATTAAGTATCATAATTAATTGTATCCTAACTAATTAACTAACATAAACAAGAAACTTGCAATTTTAATCTAGATTAGGCCTAAAAAGAAAAATAAAGAAAAAAACACAAATCAATACTTCTAGCAATACCTAAAAACATTAACTAAGACAAAATTTTCCAATTTAATTTTGAATTGTGATAAAGTCCGGCAGTCCCTGACGTCATTAGGTAACGAATTCCAGAGGCGAGGTATTTCTACAGTATAGGAAGATGAGTATGAGGGATAAGAAGAAGTGCTTGATGTCGGTTTCGAAGAGTTGTAAGAATTTGAAAGCGCGATAACAGATAATTCGGAGTAGAAGTATGCATGATCCTAAACAGAAGAGACAGTGAATGTATTGTTCTTCGTTCCTTCAGACGCACCCATGAAAGTAACTGGAGGGAAGGTGTTATATGGTCAGATTTACGAGTATTGCAGATGAATCGTATGCACACATTATGAACACGTTGCCTTTCTGTTAGAGAAAATCTCGGAAAAATTCCAGCCAGGTAATCAGCACAAGCGAGAATGGAACCAACGCCCGAGAGCAACTCTGGATCAGCAGGCGAGAGCTTCAGCCGACTGAGCTACGCCGGTAGCCAAAATTTTGTTAAATTATCTATAATCCAGAGGTGCTAAATGTTACAGATTTTCCATAATTATTACGAATTTTTCACCAGTATTACGACATTACCCCGACAGGGAAAATTATTACGGAAAGAAGAAATCATAATGAGAAAAAATATACAGGGCGTCTCAAAAACAAATCTACATGTTAATTCTGTTAGTAGCCATAGAATAAAGAAATAGACTATGCAAGTAAAAACCCCACAGTCCTATTTAAAAAAAAATCAAGTTATCATTCTGTGAATTTGTTAAATTTCAATATCGATAATGAAAGTTGGAAAATCTCTAAGAGCCTTAACGAATGGAAGAGGTTTGTTTATTTGTAGGACATTTATTTCCGATGTTTTGTGTCTTCTCTCTGAAATGATTCCCATCTCTTTAATATGTAAACTCAACCTAACTCTAGAGTGATTAGGCAATGTATGTAGAGCTGTTCTCGGATTCCGCGGCATGTTAACCAGATAGTACAAATGTCCAATACGTATGATGTACACCAACCACTGCCCAATCACAAATCGTATTTATTTCATTTCTCAAGAACTGTTTGAGTTAAAAAATTGAAACTTTTTGCTTTTGTGCTTTTTTAAATTAAAGAACATCCCAGAAAATTGTGTCAGTTTATTTTTGAGACACGCTGTGTATTTCTTCTGAAAAGCTGAGGAAAAAATGTGTAAAGAAATGTCGAAGTGAGACTGAATTTCTTAATAATACAAAAGTTGTTCATATCTCGAATATTTTATTTAAAAATTCTCTTAAATTTGGTTAATAAAAGTGAACACGACAGACTTACAGAATTTGCAGCTTATAAATGGGCTACCTATCCTGAATGCATTATAAATAGATGCAAATAAGGCCAAAATTGCTCATTTCAGAAATGAAAGTCAGTACATAGCATTAAAAGTTATATTTCCATCACTAAATGTGTCTAACAATGACTCTTCCTACAGAAAGAGTCTAATCCTTCATGAGACATGAACACTGGAATCACCTCTGATCCAGAATATCGAGATTATTTGACAAGAAGAAATATACTTGAAGAAGAAATTTACAGCAAAATAACTGATAGATGAAAACATGCTACAAAAACTATTTTTTAGTGATGGGTAACGAGTACCATAAAATTAAACTAAATTTAATCGTTTTCGGCACAACACTACAATTCATAAACACACCCCCACGGAGACACTAGCAAGAAGAAACCAGAAGAAAGCGCAACACTTCACTACAAATCTGAGAATGGCGGGAACAAGCCGAAAATATTAATTAAGGTAAAAGTTAGAATATTAACATAGGAAAGCTAAAAACTATATTTTAACGTTTTTATCATAACATTAAGATTTCTTTTGTTTTTACATTTTTATGGACAGTAGTTGCCTTGGAAATTGAATTACATTTATGATAAACAAAAGATTATTTTGTTGCCGTACATATCTGTAGAGACTGTAGGTAACAATTACGAAGTATAAAATGTGTCTCAGTGAAACGTACAGCAGAGTCCGTATAGGTCAGTTTCTATCTGATGATTTTCCAATTCACTGCGGGCTAAAGCAAGGAGATGCACTATCACCTTTACTTTTATGCCATTAGGAAAGTTCAGGGTAACAGATAGGGTTTGGAATTGAACGGGTTACATCAGCTTCTTGTCTATGCTGTTGACGTGAATATGTTAGGAGAAAATCCACAATCGATTAGGGAAAACACGGAAATTGTACTTGAAGCAAGTAAAGCGATAGGTTTGGAAGTAAACCCCGAAAAGAAAAAGTATATGATTATGTCTCGTGACGAGAATATAGTACGAAATGGAAATATAACATTTGGAAATTTATTCTTTGAAGTGGTGGAAAAATTCAAATATCTTGGAGCAACATTAATCTAAATGACACTCGGGAGGAAATTAAACGCTGAATAATTATGGGGAATACCTATTATTATTCGGTTGAGAAACTTTTGTCATCCAGTGTGCTGTCAAAAAATCTGGAAGTTATCATCATCATCCTTCATGCATTAGGAAATTGATTCCTATAGCAGCTACTGAAATTGGTCCATCCATCTTTTGGCTGGTCTTCCAATATTTCTTCTTCCCCGAGGTTTATATTTCCAAAACTTATATGGTATCCTGTCCTCCTCCATCCTTGAAATGTGAGACATCCTTGTATTTCTATATTCTTCTATTTTGTTGTTTAATTCATATATCTCAAGTTCTTCTCTTATTTCTTCGTTTCTTTTATGTTCTATTTTCCTGTAACCTGCTACGCTTCTCAAAAATCTCATCTCATTTGTTTGTAATCTAGAGGCATCTTTCTTTTTCATAACCCATGTTTCGCTTCCATATATTAAACTGGGCACTGACATCACCTTATAAAATTTTAACAATGTATCTTTTCTAGCTTTTGATTTCAGAGTTCTTCTTATTGTTCCATTTATGTAATTAAATTTTTCTATTTTTTCTTTTTGATCATAGTCTCCTTTATAAGATAAGGTAACACACAAAAATTTAAATTTATTTACCTGTTCTATGATACTGTTTCCTATTACTATTTTAGATCTTACAGGAGATTTGCCACAAAATGCCATAGTTTTAGTCTTATGTACAGATATCTCCATATTATAGTTCTTATTTATTTTCCATAACTCATGTACTGCTCTCTGTAGGTTATTTTCCTTATTTGCTATTACTACCTGATCGTCAGCGAATAGCATCGTCATTATGAAATTATCTTCATTAAAATTCTGTGTATAGTTCTTTATTTTTATTTTCCATTTTCTTAATATTTCGTCCATATATACATTGAATAGACATACTACAGCCTTGTCTCAAACCTAAGTTAACTTCATCTGCTCTTATCCGTGTATCCCCAGCTATTTGTATTTTAGAATTAATATATATGTTTCTGACCACTTCAACTAGATGCAATGGAATACCTCTATTATATAATATTCATCTGGAAGTTAGAATTTATAAAACAGTTATATTACCGGTTGTTCTTTATGGCTGTGAAACTTGGACTCTCACTTTGAGAGAGGAACAGAGATTAAGGGTGTTTCAGAATAGGGTGCTTAGGAAATATTTGGGGCTAAGAGGGATGAAGTTACAGGAGAATGGAGAAAGTTACACAACGCAGAACTGCACGCATTGTATTCTTCACCTGACATAATTAGGAACATTAAATCCAGACGTTTGAGATGGGCAGGGCATGTAGCACGTATGGGCGAATCCAGAAATGCATGTAGAGTGTTAGTTGGGAGACCGGAGGGAAAATGACCTTTGGGGTGATCGAGACATAGATGGGAGGATAATATTAAAAAGGGATTTGAGGGAGGTGGGATATGATGATAGAGACTGGATTAATCTTGTTGAGGATAGGGATCGATGGTGGGCTTATGTGAGGGCGGCAATGAACCTCCAGATTCTCTGTAAGTAAATACATTATTATTATTGTTATTATTATTATTATTATTATTAAAGCTATTATTATTATTATTATTATTATTATTATTACTATTACTATTACTTACTTACTGGCTTTTAAAGAACCCGGAGGTTCATTGCCGCCCTCACATAAGTCCGCCATTGGTCCCTATCCTGAGCAAGATTAATCCAGTCTCTATAATCATATCCCAACTCCCTCAAATCCATTTTAATATTATTTTCCCATGTACGTCTCGGCCTCCTTAAAGGTATTTTTCCCTCCGGCCTCCCAACTAACACTCTTTATGCATTTCTGGATTCGCCCATACGTGCTACATGCCCTGCCCATCTCAAACGTCTGGATTTAATGTTCCTAATTATGTCAGGTGAAGAATACAATGCGTGCAGTTCTGTGTTGTGTAACTTTCTCCATTCTCCTGTAAAGTCATCCCTCTTAGCCCCAAATATTTTCCTAAGCACCTTATTCTCAAACACCCTTAACCTATGTTCCTCTCTCAAAGTGAGAGTCCAAGTTTCACAACCATATAGAACAACCGGTAATATAACTGTTTTATAAATTCTAACTTTCAGATTTTTTGACAGCAGACTGGATGATAAAAGCTTCTCAACCGAATAATAACAGGCATTTCCCATATTTATTCTGCGTTTAATTTCTTCCCGAGTGTCAATTATATTTGTTACTGTTGCTCCCAGATATTTGAACTTATGTGAGGACGGCAATGAACCTGCGGGTTCCTTAAAAGCAAGTATTATTATTATTATTATTATTATTATTATTATTATTATTATTATTATTGATGCTACAGAAAGATTGCACTATTAACAGATATGTGTAACATAACACACCGTTTGATTCCTTGTTAAGCGATCTTTGAAAACGGGGTTAAATTTCTGACACAGTCTTCAAATTTGACGATCCGTCAGGAATCGCTGACTTGTGGATCAGCCGTGTAATTGATTCGAAAACATTAGGCCACAATTTGGCTGGTTCAATTTTCTGAACACGGGTTCTCAATTTTTCACTTCGCGGACGAGTGCGCAGAGCTGAGGGGTGGAAAAAGAGGCAAGACTGCAGAGGGGAGGGGTGGGGCGAGTGCTCAGGACATGTGAAGGCAGGAGTGGTGGCGGCATGTTACATGGACGCATGAAAATTGTGTTATGCACACGTTCGGTAGTCGGTCTATCGAACGCAACCAGGACACCCAGTCATGACGTTGATGAATGACAGTTGGTGGGTAGTGTGTCTTGAAGCGACTCGCACGTGGTGCTATCTGCGGGCTGTTACACACACTAATAAACAATAAACTTGCGGAAAGCTCGGGGATAAGGTGCTGTCTCCTGATCCGAAACTGAGATAGGACTTGATTTCGAGTCCCTCTTGGGCCAATTATCAGGTCGTCATGTCTCCGATATTTTCTCTAACTATAAAGCGAAAGTTATGTAATCCACTGCAGTCCCCTTCTAACACATATATCTAAATCGAACTTAAAAATCTCGAGAACAATACAAACATCTAGCCCATACTTACCAAAGAACAATTCCTAATCAAGGAGAAATCCCTTGACAGAATCGGGAATCTAATCGGAGACCTCATAATCAGATGCCAGCGTTGTTAACCACTAGACCAAGAGATTGGCTTTCTATAGACGTAAGCTCATGTGGAAGATTGTTGATTTTCTTTGATCAGCATTCAGAGTTTGTGGGAGTTTGTTGATAATCTTGTTTCAATAGATGGTGAATCATATAGAAAATGGTCGATTTTCGTTGATCAGCATTCGATTTTTTTCTGTCTAATGTGAGAGATTATTAATATTCACTGATTAGGATGGATTTTTTGTTTGTTTCCGAAGACACACGCTGGTTTAGGAGTTCGCTGATTTTCATTGGTCAGTAATAATTTTTTTTGTGTTTCCATGGATACAGACTCGTGTGGGAGAGTGATTTTATTGCATTGCATTTATTAACATTCCAAGGTATTCATACATTGCTTACAGCTAGAATATGGAACAAGTCAAAAAACTTAATACTGTTATAAAGTCTTAATTTATAGTCACAGTCTAGATGAAATATATGCAGACGAGATTTACAATATAGTCTACTAGTACAACACAAAGTTTTAGTATCAATTTCATGAAGTGTTATTGAATGTCATAAATTCACCTACATAATAGATGGCGTGAGAAATTAGGTACTTCTTTAATTTGGCCCTAAATAATTTTATGTTTTGAGTTTCATTTTTTATATCGATAGGGAGGCTATTAAAAATTTTTACTGTCACATAATGTACTCCTTTTTGATAGCACGATAGACTTGCCGATGGAGTATGAAAGTCATTTTTTGACGTGTATTTATGCTATGAACGTTTTAATTAGTTAAAAAGTTTTCACGATTACATACGAGGAAGACTATTAATGAAAGGATATACTGACAAGTCATGGCCATTATTTGTAGTTTTTTGAAAATAGTCCTACACGATTCCCTAGATTTGGCACCTATTATTATTCTAATTACTCTTTTTTGTAATAGAAATATACTGTTAGTATCTGTGGAATTTCCCCAGAATATCATTCCAGAACTCATTACCGAGTGGAAGTATGCAAAGTATATTGTTTTAAGGTATTGATATTTACTATCTTTTGCATAGATCTAATAGCAAAACAAGCTGAATTTAGTTTGGGGGTAATTTCTTTAATATGATTTTTCCGGTTTAACACATTATCGATTTTTAAGCCAAGAAATTTGGTTGTTGTTGTTGTTTCTAATAGGGATCTCTTGTTAATTATTGTGCTAGAAATTAGCGACGTTGAATTTGGACAGGATTTAAATTGATTTATGTTAGTTTTGTTACATATGTTCAGCATTCAATTTTTTTTTTATATAGACTTTGTAGAAAGTTGTCGGCATTCATTGATCATGATTGAAATTTTCTTAATGTTTTCCTGTTTCTATGGATACAGATACAGACTCTTGCATGAAAAATATATCAGTTGATAACTATTGAAATAGTTTTCTACTTTACATGAATACATGGTTGGTTTTTTCCGAGGTTTTCCCCAACCATAAGGCAAATGCCAGGTAATCTATGGCGAATCCTCAGGTCGCCTCACCTCACTTCATCTCGCCAGAAAATTATATTGCAAAATTTTGGCTTTTTCCACATCTTAAAGCTTCAGTGCTAATGTAATGTAAGTTATGTTTTATTTAACGACGCTCGCAACTGCAGAGGTTATATCAGCGTCACCGCTGTGCCGGAATTTTGTCCCGCAGGAGTTCTTTTACATACCAGTAAATCTACTGACATGAAGCACACTTAAATGCCATCGACCTGGCCTGAGATCGAACCCGCAACCTCGGGCATAGAAGGCCAGCGCTATACCAACTACGGCAACCAGGCCGACTGTAAGATTTATTGAATACTATAAATGAAATGAAATGAAATGAAACAGACTAGTGTGGAAGACTGTTGAAAGATTGATTAGGAATCTTTTTTTTTTGTTTTTGTTTTTTCCTCCATAGATAGAGCCACGCATAGGAGATTGTTGATTTTCATTCATCGGATTCAAATGTTTTCTTTCAATCTTGTGTGGGGGGTTTGTTGACGTGAATTGATTTAATTTTCCTTTTGTTTCCATAGAGACTCTTACAGAAGATTGTTCATTTGAAATGTTAAGCATTGAAATTATTTATGATATCCATTGGTCAGGATATTCCCACAGTCTACTATATACAGTCGCGAAGCTCAATATGTAGTAAAAATGCAAACATGGGTAGTTGCCCACCACTAGGATCGCTACTATCGCCTCATCATCACAGATCTCTCCTAGCAGATGACAAAATATGTTACACTTTCGTTGTCGTGTTCTTTTGGAAAAATTAGCACCTTCCTTCCATTATTGAAATTTTAAATGGATAAAGTTCATTTATTATTTTAATGAAGTATATTAAATTCCACCATAAACTCGAAGTTACCTGCAAGAAATAGGTTAATATTATTTTTGTTTGTGCAAAACGAACTGAAATTTACTATAATCGCTTCATTCATTCAAGATTATAGCGATAATGAACTATGAAACCAATAAATATTAATTTGCATTTCCCTTTACAACAATAATATAATAACAATAATAATGGAAATATGAATTAATGAGGGTACCTTACATGTACCGGTACTTGTAGTGTATGCTTACGTAGTTAACAAAGTGGGATGAGGTTAAGCAATAATAATCACACCAGAATTGGAAATAACACGTGATCAATAAATTTTATTGCAACAGACTTACTTTTTCTACGTCTCTATTAAAGTAACAAATAAAAATAACAACAAAATTAACAGCTATAATTAAAAACATATCCTTTGAAAAAAAAAGTAGGCCTAAGTTGTCTGAAAATGTACAATTATTCAAGGAATCAGCTGATACAGACGTAGAATTAGTGCAAGGCTTTTGTTTCTCAGCTGCAGGTAATAACAGAACAGGTTTATTTGAAACATCAAATAAAGTTGGAACTACATTCCAGATTAATGTATTTTTGTTTTCATTCATTAATTGTGTGTCTTCGAAATGAAGAGAGCAAAACTTTACATTATTATAAAGATATGCTTCATTCTTTGTCATTAGATCTTCCCTCCTGCTGTTTATTAACCACTTTTTGCATCTATAAGTAAAATAAGAAATAGATGTTAGGATTTTTCTTGACGAGCATCAATGTGAAATACGCAACGACCTAGCACTCGATGGAAATGCGACTCAGCCCACTCTAAATCCAAAGTCGACCGTGGACAGTCTATTGTTTCTAGTTGCTAACCGCTTGGAGCGCTTTATCGCGAGATTTGCAAAAAAACACCTCAAGCTTCGCGACTGTATATAGTAGACTGTGATATTTTGTTTTTCATTTCCTCTGGTACATACTCTTGTAGGAAATTGCTGTTTTTCGTTGATCAACAATGAAATGTTTATTCTTTTCCATGAATACAAACTCATGTAGGAGAGTGTTGATTTTCATTGATCAGCGTTAAAATGTTTATTTTTCTTCTTCAATTGATAGAGACTTAATAGAAAACTATTGACATTCATTGATAAGGATTCAAATGTTCTTAATCTGTTTTCCTGTCTCCATGGGTACAGGCTTGTTTACAAAATGTAGACATTTATCACTATTCAAATTAATATTTTCTGTTTTTAGATGTATACAGACTTGTACAGGTATTTGTTTTTTCATTGATCAGAATTAATTTCTTTTTTCGTTTCCATGGGTACAGACTCGTGTGGGAGTGTTTTTGTTTTTATTTTGTCAGCGTTCAATTTTTTTTTTTACTGATAGAGACTTGGTGGGAAATTCACGACTTGCATTGATTAGGATTCAAATGCACTTAATTGTGCACCGACTGGTATTGGAGATTGTTGGTATTAATTGATTAGGATCTTTTTTTATATATTTACAGACACGTGTAGGAGATTCTTGATTTTCATTTATCGACATTCAAATGTTTTCTTTCTGTCTGATGTGGAGTGTTTGTTGATGTTAATTGATTAACTTTTATTCCATAGAGACCCATATAGAAGATTATTCATTTTCATAGATCAGCATTCAAATTATTTCCATGGATACAGACTCGTGTGGGGAAGTATTGAATTTTCATTGATCAGCATTACTTACTTATTTACTTACTGGCTTTTAAGGAACCCGGAGGTTCACTGCCGCCCTCACATAAGCCCGCCATTGGTCCCTATCCTGAGCAAGATCAATCCAGTCTCTATCATCATATCCCACCTCCCTCAAATCCATTTTAATATTATTCTCCCATCTACGTCTCGGCCTCCCAACTAACACTCTATATGCATTTCTGGATTCACCCATACGTGCTACATGCCCTGTCCATCTCAAACGTCTGGATTTAATGTTCCTAATTATGTCAGGTGAAGAATACAATTCGTGCAGTTCTGTGTTGTGTAACTTTCTCAATTCTCCTGTAACTTCATCCCTCTTAGCCCCAAATATTTTCCTAAGAACCTTATTCTCAAACACCCTTAATCTCTGTTGCTCTCTCAGAGTGAGAGTCCAAGTTTCACAACCATACAGAACAATCGGTGATATATCTGTTTTATAAATTCTAACTTTCAGATTTTTTGACAGCAGACTGGATGATAAAAGTTTCTCAACCGAATAATAACAGGCATTTCCCACATTTATTCTGCGTTTAATTTCCTCCAGAGTATCATTTATATCCGTTACTGTTGCTCCCAGGTATTTGAATTTTTCCACCTCTTGAAAAGATAAATTTCCAATTTTTATATACGGTCAGCGCGTCTGACCGCGGAACCAGGTGGCCCGGGTTCGAATCCCGGTCGGGGCAAGTTATCTGGTTGAGGTTTTTTCCGGGGTTTTCTCTCAACCCAATACGAGCAAATGCTGGGTAACTTTCGGTGCTGGACCCCGGACTCATTTCACCGGCATTATCACCTTCATATCATTCAGACGCTAAATAACCTACATGTTGGTACAGCGTCGAAAAATAGCCCAAGAAAATAAATAAATAAAAAAAAAATATTTCCATTTCGTACAATGTTCTTTTCACGAGACATAATCATATACTTTGTATTTTCGGGATTTACTTCCAGACCTATGTCTTTACTTGCTTCAAGTAAAATTCCCGTATTGATCAGCATTTTTGTTTTTTTCCTCTTCCATTGACGCTGACTTCATAGGACGTTGATGACATTCATAGATAGCCTAAGGGTTCTAATGTTCTTAGTGTTTTTTTGTTTCTACTACATTTTATTACTATTGAAATGGCTTTCTGTTTTTATACGGATATAGACTTGTGTAGGTTGATTTTCATGGATCAGCATTCATTTTTTTATGTTTCCATGGACACAGACTCGTGTAGGAAGCTGCTGATACTGACAAAACTGGATACTAATATTTTCCCGTTTCCATGGCGACAATTGGGAAGAAAATGGACAGGAGAGAAGTAAGCATAGAGTGATAATAGAGTTCCTTTTGCCTGCGAGTTGTCAGAGGACGTGAATAAGGGTTGAAACTTACGTCTTGGGTCTAGTGTCGACAGTAACAGGAGGGCAGAAGCTGCGAGCTCCCTTCTGAAAGGTTAATTGAAAAGTTGAACGCGGCTCCAGGAAAGGCAGCGCAAAAGGACAAGCGAAGGGTGGTGGGGGGTGGCAAGTGAGATATCAACATAATAATAAGAACGTGAGGGGGTGGCACGGGGGAGGAAATAACCCTCAAGATGAAAATCTTTTCCCGTTTAAAAGCTATTCGATTTTTGCTAGATAATGTATAAAAAAGGACGATATGCTTTTTTTTTCTCTTAATTCAGCATAAGGTGGAAGTTCATCTGGATGACGTCAGAGGAATGTTTGAGTCGCATTTAATAGAGATAAAGATGTCTCATCTCTTGCGGCTTGTGGACGAATCAGCCCAATTATCAGGGCTCCAGCTGTAATAAGACTTGATGTGAAAAAGTGAACTTCATCTTTTTTTTTTTTCTGTCGCCTTGTACTTCATTCCGAAATGGATGGGTGCTTGATAATTAGAAGAAGGGGGAAGTAGAAGAGGGTTGGGGAAGTCAACACGGATATAGAAAAAAAAGAAGAGAGAGAAAATTACCAGTAAGAGTTGGGACAAACGCAAAAGAGAATTTATAATTAGTGTTATAGCTAGA
The DNA here is from genome assembly GCF_040183065.1 of Periplaneta americana. Taxonomy (NCBI): domain Eukaryota; kingdom Metazoa; phylum Arthropoda; class Insecta; order Blattodea; family Blattidae; genus Periplaneta; species Periplaneta americana. The sequence goes on along the minus strand of NC_091118.1, from coordinate 210,926,923 downwards.
AGTGGAAACAGAAGTAAGTAGTGGAAATCCAGAAAGGATAGGAGAGGATTAGTAGAAGCCAGAGGAGTACTAGAGAAAATTATACTAGTAAACATACTTCCGAATGTAGTGGGGGTGCAGAAGAAACTTGAAATAATATTACGTCATTTCAGGTTTTGTGCTTGTCTTCGTGAAGATAATGAAAATGCATTCATACATTTTATCAACAGTAATCTCACATACATTCCAATTTTCAACAGAGGAAATTATCTTCAAAATATGTGAATAAATTAGTCTCAAATTGTAAAAAAACTAAGATAATTCAATTTAAATCCTGTCCAAATTGAACCTCGCAAATTTCTAGCGAAATAATTAACAACAGATCCCTATTAGAAACAACAACAACCAAGTTTCTTGGCTTAAAAATCGATAATGTGTTAAATTGGAAAAATCATATTAAAGAAATTACCTCCATACTAAATTCAGCTTGTTTTGCTATTAGATCTATGCAAAAGATAGTAAATATCAATACCTTAAAAACAGTATACTTTGCATACTTCCACTCGGTAATGAGTTTTGGAATAATATTCTGGAGAAATTCCACAGATAGTAACAGTATATTCCTACTACAAAAAAGGGTAATTAGAATAATAGTAGGTGCCAAATCTAGGAATCGTGTAGGACCATTTAAAAAAAAAACTACAAATAATACCCATGGCTTGTCACGTATATTTTTTCATTAATAAACTTCCTCGTATGTAATCGTGAAAACTTTGTAACTAATTCAACAGTTCATAGCATAAATACGAGTCAAAAATGACTGGAGATTTATCCTTAGAAGAGATGGAAAAATTCAAATATCTTGGAGCAACAATGACAAATATAAATGACACTCGGGAGGAAATTAAACGCAGAATAAATATGGGAAATGCCTGTTATTATTCAAGTTGAGAAGCTTTTATCATCCAGTCTGCTGTCAAAAAATCTGAAAGTTAGAATTTATAAAACGGTTGTATTACCGGTTGTTCTTTGTGGTTGTGAAACTTGGACTCTCACTTTGAGAAAGGAAGAGAGATTAAGGGAGTTTGAGAATAAGGTTCTTAGGAAAATATTTGGGGTTAAGAGGGATGAAGTTACAGGAGAATGGAGGAAGTTACACAACGCAGAACTGTACGCATTGTATTCTTCACCTGACATAATTAGGAACATTAAATCCAGACGTTTGAGATGGGCAGGGCATGTAGCACGTATGGACGAATCCAGAAATGCATATAGAGTATCATTTGGGAGACCGGAGGGAAAAAACCTTTGGAGAGGCCGAGACGTAGATGGGAGGATAATTTTAAAATATATTTGAAGGACTTGGGATATGATTGTAGAGACTGGATTGATCTTGCACAGGATAGGGACCGATGGCGCGCTTATGTGAGGACCTTAATGAACCTGCGGGTTCCTTAAAAGTCATTTGTAAGTAAGTAAGTAAAGAGAGTATTAAGTAACTTTAATATGTATTTTATGGACAAACATACTACATTCAAGAAATGGGATTTGATGTCACGCCCAAACATTGCCTTGGATCAGTATACTAGCCCCTGAAATCTGATTTATTTCACTTATGGACCGGATTCTGTACAAAGGAACAACCTACAAACAAATTTATTGTCTCATGAGTCCATAATTTGAACGAAGATGTCTCCTATAATACGCTTATGGCTAAATCAATAAATATGTAGATACATTTATTTGTTAATGAATTACTCATGTTTAACTTTAAAATGCATTTTTCTCAGTTTCGGTATTATGTGGGTTAATTCCTTTCTGCAAAATGTAGTGCATATTGAGAGAGTAAAATATGAAAATAAGACAAACAGTTGTAATCGTAAATTTTAGAATACTTCGTTGATAACAAGCTGTAGAGAAACAGGGACTGAGAAGTCAACATGGATGTGGAAATGAGGGTAAAATTAGCCTGAAGAAAGGGTATAAAGAGTGTAAAAAATATTTGTAACTGATGTTCGTCTTACATCAAGAAAGAAATAGAAAGGCAGAAAAGAAAAGAGAGAGGAATTTCACAAACTTCGGAGAAATAAGAAGCGAAAACAGAGCAAAGGAAGATTTTAGCAACGAAGTGCTTGCAATAGAAGTGGAGTCGAGAAAGAAAATTGAAAATGGAGGACTGTTGAGATAGAAAGAGACAAAGTAAAGGGGTAAGAAGGGAGGCACGATACGGCTAATTATGAGAATAGGGGAGGAAAATGAAGAAAGCGAGTGACAAAGACTGTAGACTTAAAGACAATGTCAAGGGAAACGTAACGGAGCAAAGGGGGGAAAAAGAACTGGTACGATACTGAATGAGAGGAGAGGGGGTGGCACGGAGGAGCGCGAGATGGTTAGGTGAAGTCAAGGAGCTGGATTACAATAACTAGGTGGATGTGCCGAGTAGAGGAGCGTGGGAGAGAGAGTTGAAAAATGACCAAATAAATTATAATATTGATAATAATAACAGGAGACGGATAATTGCCAGACTAGGCATTGATGTCAATAATTTGATTATATATAATTATATGTATTATTGGAGAATATGACAGAATATTCTGCTGTGAGAACGAAACAGGGAATACGTTGAAGGTAAAGGAAACGTTCAGAAGAAGAAAACAACAAGGAAACAAGAAGAATAATGATAGTAAGCTGAAGAGGAAATAATAAATTGAGAAGAAAGAGGAAAGTAGGGAAGTAGAGGACAAAAAAAAATGAAGTAGAAGGGACAGTCGGGGAATATGGAAATGCAGAGGGGTAGGAGGAGGAAGAAAGCAGTAGAGTAACGGAATTCGGTAGATGAAGAGAGCAATGGGATAATAATAGAATGAGGAAGATATAGAGGTGGATATTAGTAGGAAAAAGAGGTAGAGAAACGTATAAGGTCAGGAAGCGGTGAAGAAAGAGGATAATAGGACGAGAATGAGATGAAAGAGGGTAATAGGATGAGAAAGAGGTAAAGGAGGTAATAGGACAAGAAAGGTGGATGTGAAAGGTAATAGGACGAAGGAGGAGTGTAATATGATGAGAAAAAAATAGGAGTATAATACTGTAGGACCAGGAAGAGGTAGAAGAGGATAAGAGGATGAGAAAGCGGTAGAGGTGAAGGGTAATAGGACGAAGAGAGGTAGAGGAGGAATGTAATAGGAAAAGAAAGAGATAGAAGAGGATAAGAGGATGAGAAAGAGGTAGAGGTGAAGGGTAATAGGACGAAGAGAGGTAGAGGAGGAATGTAATAGGAAAAGAAAGAGGTAGAAGAGGATGAGAAAGAGGTATAGGTGAAGGGTAATAGGACGAAGATAGGTAGAGGAGGAATGTAATAGGAAAAGAAAGAGGTAGAAGAGGATAAGAGGATGAGAAAGAGGTAGAGGTGAAGGGTAATAGGACGAAGAGAGGTAGAGGAGGAATGTAATAGGAAAAGAAAGAGGTAGAAGAGGATGAGAAAGAGGTGGAGGTGAAGGGTAATAGGACGAAGAGGGGTTGGAGGAGGAGTGAAATAGGAAGAGAAAGAGGTAGAAGAGGGTAATAAGATGAGAGAGAGAGGTAGAGGTGAAGAGTAATAGGACGAGGAAAATTTTAAGGAGGTAATAGGAGAAATGGTTGAGGAAGGTAATGAGATGAGAAAGAATTAGAGGAGGTAATAGGATAAGAAAGAGGTGGAGGTGGTAATAAGTTTAAAAAGAGCTAGAGGAGGTAATAGGATGACAAAAAGAGATAGAGGAGGTAATAAGATGGAAAAGAGCCAGAGGAGGTAATAGGATGAGAAAAAGAGATAGAGGAGGTAATAAGATGGAAAAGAGCTAGAGGAGGTAATAGGATGACAAAAAGAGATAGAGGAGGTAATAAGATGGAAAAGAGCCAGAGGAGGTAATAGGATGAGAAAAAGAGATAGAGGAGGTAATAAGATGGAAAAGAGCTAGAGGAGGTAGTAGGAGGAGAAAGAGGTAGGTGAAGGATAATGGGACGAATAATAGGTAGAGAATAAGGGTAATATGGTGAGGAAGGAGTAGAGGAAGTAATGGGATAAGAAGGAGGTAGAGAAGGATAATAGAAAGAGGAAGAGAAGATTACTAGAATGAAGGCGAGGAGGGTACTAGGATGAGGATAATATACAGAGGAAAACTAGGACAAGAAAAGGGAAGGAGAGTAGTGCAATAGGACGAGGAAGACGAAGGTACTAGGATGAGAAAAAAGGTAAAGGAGTTAGGAGAGGAGTAATGGGATAAGTATGTTGAGGTGGGAGGTAAATCGATGAAAGCAAGAGGGATAGGAATGTAGGAGTTGAATAAACTGTAGCGGACAGTAGAAAGTAAAGAGCAGGATTGTAATAGTGTAAGAAGGATAAGAATAAAGACGGGACTAGATGGAATAAAAGGGAAAAGTTGAAATTGGAATAGGTGAGAGAAGGGGAGGAAGTGAAGGTAGAGTTTCAAGATAGTAAGGGGTTGGGGGGGGGTGAGAGTGGATCGACGGCATTGGAGGTTTGATATGACTAGCTTAGGCCATTTGACATTGCGTCTAAAACAATGTAAATTCTCTCACTTCAGAGAAAAGTCAAAGCACACCCATATGGATAGAGGGAGAAATGTAAAGTGGCAATTACATGGAGGATATGAAAGTGAGAGGGAGCCACAGTGAGGTTTTCTGAAGTGAAGAAACACCAGCTGTGGCGAGGGAAGGGTCCCCGTGTATTGTGTACCGCTCTCCGCTCCATGATGAGGAACACAATGCCGCGTGGTTGTGTTGCTGCAATGTTTTCATTACCGGTCGATGAAGTAGCCCACGCGAGTATCGACCTGAACCCACTGCATTCTTCATGCGTTGCGAATTGGTGATTACGTTCCTTGGGTTCGAATCTCTCCTAAGACGTAGAATTCTATACGTCAGTGATGTCAAAGCAAGCGCATTTTTCTGACCTTGACGTCGTGCGCGGGCAACAAGCTCTAAGTATGGAAAGAGGAAGGGTTGTGTATATGAATAAGCAACCTGTTGGATTAAGAAAACAGTGGTGCACAAACTTCAAACGGAACGTGAAATTTTATGTCGTTATTTTTATATGGCTTCTTTCTGTTTAATATTATCTATATTGTCTGTAAAACAAAAGTACTAACACTGATTTCTTAATATTGCACTTGTGTTTTAAATCTTAATAACATAATAGAGAGTTAAGAAGGAATATTCACTTAAATTCCATAGTAGTATAATATTATACTGTATTAAGTGGATGAAACACATCATTCATAAAGAAAGTGATATTCCAAAGAAAGAGAGTGAGTATGACATGATAAGTTGGAATTTATATTGATGGTATCTTTAGCCTTACAAAAGTAATCAATAAACTAATCAAAACAATATTACAGTACAAAGCAAAGTTACCTAGGTACTGTATCTGTTTTAAGTGTAACTAATATTACATAACAAAACTCTTATCGCATTATGCTTTTAAGGTGATATTGGTGAGCAACTTCCTATCATCAGTATATTAAATTATTTTCTCGAAATCTGCTGAAGCTATAGAGCTGACATTTTTACAACACATGGGCACGTATCTTTTGATTATGATGTAACAGTAGTTGCTTTGTTAATTCATTTCCTTACAAACAATTTCCATGCGAATATTTTCAAAATGTTCAATACACTATCTTCAGTAATACGTATTTACGGTATATTAGATTTACGAAAACATTCTGTAAGACTACTAAATAAATAGGCCTATACCTGAAAATTTCACTTTTCTATACGAAAAGTTGAGAAAATATTTTTTTTTTGAATAAAAAAATCAAACTTATGAAAAATGAGCATTAAAATTAAAACTTACATTCTTATAATGCACTTATACTTCTCACACAAATCTAAAAATTACCATGGATACAGTTTTAATAAGTTCTCTTCCCTTTATCTATTGAATCAGTGCTGGCCATCGCTGTATTTAGCTCGACCAAGCGGCATATACTACCTCTTTCGTCTGTCTCTTTCCTTTCCGCTGTAAAGCGCTCAGGCTCTCCTGGGCTCTAAAGCGCGCGCTTGCTCCTGTGGGCGTCAATTAACATGACTGGTCTACGTAATCAACGCGTTCATATCTCTTCACTTCGTCTTAATGTCCATGTTTATCCAATACAATGCCACATTCCACACAAAGCACTTCACTAGTCTCTTCTTTAACTCTTTTTCCAGAGGTCCGTAGAAGATGTTCCTTTTGCTATTAAAACTTCCTTTGCTATTGCTATTCTCCTTTTTAAGGGATTAGGTACAGCTTACAGCAGTAAAATTTTTGGAAATATTCAACTTTTTTTTCCCCCCCCATTACTGTATCTTGTACAGTAATGAAAATTGGTATTGTAAAATACTGCCCTTCTGCTATATGAAAAAAGTATTTTTACGATTAAAAAAATATTTATGTATTTTTTTTTTAAATTCATAATGCTGCCAGTTTACTGTGCAGTGATGAAGCTTTTCCCTCATAACTCATAAACTTGTTAACCTTTTCATGTTCTCTCTCTTTTATTTTATTGCTGGAACTCATGTTTACAATATCATGCTCTTTCAACTACATTCCTTAATAAATAATATATATATATAATTTTGTGTTGGAAGAAAATACTGATATTTTACCATTTCTTAAAATGAATTTATTTTTTATCAGACAATCTGTCAAAGATAGAGAAGTGATCTTGCATCATATTGTAGATATGAAATGCATAAATATATATAAAAAATGTTATCACAGAATGTTGGATAGTTTTTTTTAATTATGTGGGAAACGCTCATCACTGCACAGTGAAATGAATTTTGAAAAAAAAAAAATGAATGAATGAATGAAAAAATGGCTAAATTAATAAATGAATAAATTAATAAGTGAATAAATTAATACATGAACAAATGAATAAATAAAAAAATGGACAAATTAATAAATTTATAAATTAATAAATTAATAAATGAATTAATTAATCGATTAATTGATAAATGGCTAAATTGATGAATTGATAAATGAATAAATTAATAAATGAACAAATGAATAAATGAACAAACGAATAAATTAATAAATTAATAATACATAAATAAATAAATAAGTAAATAAATAAATAAATAACTTTGTTAAATCGTAAAAATATATTTTTCATATACCAAAAGGACAGTGTCTTACACATACTAATTTTCATTATTGTGGAAGATACAGTAATGGAGAGAAAAAATGTTGAATATTTCCAAAATTTTACTGCTGTAAGCTGTACGTAACCCCTTATGTGATTACATAAATTTTGGCTTCTCGAGCGCAATTACTAGGTCTGTCCATGAAATAAGTTTTCCTGAGGCCGTTTACAGAAAGAAAACACAATTTGGTGGAAAAATTTATTGGAAAAGGTACAACAATTGAGTTATTTTACAACATAATCCCCACTTGAACTGATGCATTTGTCATACCATGGGATCAACTTTTGTACCCCTTTGTCATAGAAGTCTGCCGCCTGGGATCGGAACCAGCGTGTAACAGCCGTCTGCACCTCTCTGTTGATCCCACTGTACGTTAAATGTCTCAATTCCAGTGTAGGATATGTTGAAAAATAGCTCAACAGTTCTTATATCTGTTCCGACAAAATTTGTCCAATGAAGTTGTTTTCTTTCTGTAAACGGCCCTAGGAAATCTTATTATTACGGTCCTCGTAATTGCGCTGGAGTGGCCAAAATTTGTACAAGCGCTTGTTTTAACATTATTAACGTAGTGCAAGAAAAAAAATTAACTTTTTTTTATCTGATTCCATAAGAATGTTTGCTTGTCAGCTGTAAGATTTGGCAACGTAGCAGAAAACAGTTCTAAGCTGCTCTCACTCTAACACAGGCATGTCAATTGATGCCCACAGGAGCAAGCGCGCGCTTTAGAGCCCAGGAGAGCCTGAGCGCTTTACAGCGGAAAGGAAAGAGATAGACGAAAGAGGTAGTATATGCCGCTTGGTCGAGCTATATTCAGGGATGGCCAGCACTGATTCAATAGATAAAGGAAAGAGAACTTATTAAAACTGTATCCATGGTAATTTTTAGAGATTTGCCTGAGAAGTATAAGTGCATTATAAGAATGTAAGTTTTAATTTTAATGCTCATTTTTCACAAGTTTGATTTTTTTATTGAAAAGAAATATTTTCTCAACTTTTCGTATAGAAAAGTGAAATTTTCAGGTATAGGCCTATTTATTTAGTAGCCTTACAGAATGTTTTCGTAAATCTAATATACCGTATATACGTATTACTGAAGATAGTGTATTGAAAATTTTGAAAATATTCGCATGTAAATTGTTTGTAAGGAAATGAATTAACAAAGCAACTACTGTTACATCATAACCAAAAGATACGTGCCCATGTGTTGTAAAAATGTCAGCTCTATAGCTTCAGCACATTTCGAGAAAATAATTTAATATTCTGATGATAGGAAGTTGCTCACAAATATCACCTTAAAAGCATAATGTGATAAGACTTTTGTTATGTAATATTAGTTACACTTAAAACAGATACAGTACCTAGGTAACTTTGCTTTGTACTGTAATATTGTTTTGATTAGTTTATTGATTACTTTTGTAAGGCTAAAGATACCATCAATATAAATTCCAACTTATCATGTCATACTCACTCTCTTTCTTTGGAATATCACTTTCTTTATGAATGATGTGTTTCATCCACTTAATACAGTATAATATTATACTACTATGGAATTTAAATGAATATTCCTTCTTAACTCTCTATTATGTTATTAAGATTTAAAACACAAGTGCAATATTAAGAAATCAGTGTTAGTACTTTTGTTTTACAGACAATATAGATAATATCAAACAGAAAGAATCCATAGAAAAATAACGACATAAAATTTCACGTTCCGTTTGAAGTTTGTGCACCACTGTTTTCTTAATCCAACAGGTTGCTTATTCATATACACAACCCTTCCTCTTTCCATACTTAGCGCTTGTTGCCCGCGCACGACGTCAAGGTCAGAAAAATGCGCTTGCTTTGACATCACTGCTCTAACAGACGGGATTATGATTTCACTTGTCTTTCGCAATAAATCTAGCTTATTGGTACACGCAAACATGCGTAGCACTTAGATTAGCATGTTGGTAATGAAACGTAGTTCAAGCTATTCATTTATGCGTACGAACACACGCACATAATAAAAACTGAAATACGACTGTGAAATTTGACGTAGGGCGCTGGAGTTTACGACATGAAGATCTGTTTTCCCGCGTTGTCTAGGTTATTGGTGAAACAAACGCAACACGCTTTTTATCAAGGCCACACGCACCTAGAGGATTAGCATGCTACGTAAGGCGTTATTCATTTTAACGGTACTCATGGCAACCAGATCTTATGGAGCAGATCTTTTAGCAGTTCTGATTGCATTAATTTGCATTTCGCTTCGTAATAATCGACAAAACCATGAATTTACACGACGCAGTAGAAGGCAGACATCCATCAGTTAAACAGCATTTTCCCTCGGTCGTGCCTGTAAATTCTACATCACGGAATTACTGGCCTTGAGTGGACAATCCAGTCGTGTAAATGGTATCACAATTATACACATATAGAATTAGCATATCGCAGGGTTTACAAGCGCATAGCATTAAATCATTAACTAGGTTTATTTGTCTTAATGCTCGGGGCTTGTAAGCCATTGCTTGGCTAACTGATATCTACAATTTGTAATTGAATCTAATTTATTATTTGATATGACTAATATAAAGATTCAAGTGCTTGAAATGTAACTCCAACTAATATTAAATACACATATTAATAAATTCGAAAATTATTAGCAACAATACTAGGAAATCTGTCACCATAGCTGTTGATCGTCAAATGTTAGTATACCGGCGTTAAAATATAGGGACATCATTTTATTTTTACTTCAATTTTTATTGTACCTGAGTTTTTGAATGTACTTCACTCCAACCCCTTCTACTAATGAAGTTCAACCGTCCTCCACACAGATCCAAGACCGCATATACAGTCAAAGTAGCCTTACGGTCATAGTAAACAGTACATTCTAAAATATATTCGCCAGCTAGTGGCTGGGCTGTCTTAGCTCTTTTCTGAGAACATTAATTTCTGATAGGAATTGGACGTCTACGTAATATTATACGACTGTTTAAAATAACTTAAATAAAAGGGACTCGTTAAGTAATTAACTGTCACGTGATTTCCCCCCTTTCTACGACCCTACGACATAACCACTTGGACGGACAGTAGATAGCGTGTCTGAGTAATTTTATCTTTTCGTATCGGGCAGAAGTGAAGATTTAATTTACAGTACGTAGAGTACTCTTTTATAGAGTAGGTACAGAATTATTTCAACATGAGTTACTAGTACGAAGCACGAAACTGGTAACTGGGATTAGGTACAATAGTCTATAGTGCGATAATATGCACATTAGAACTGAAGCCTGTATCGAAATGAACGGCTACCATTAAAAAAAAAATGTGTTTAAATATCCATATTATGATTAATTTGCAATTTAACTTCATTCTCTATATTGTACGCTAATGTGTTGTAGACAGTATAATATACACTGCATAATGAATACGTCCACATGGATAGCTCAGTTCGTGAGTAAAAACACTTATTGTTAATACTGTACCGTATTTTGCTTAAACAAAAACCTAATGAAAATTATCAAACTCAAAATCGCGATATTTCCTAGTTTACGTAAATGGATGAACTACTTTTCTTCCCTCCTATATCTAGTAAAGTGATTTGTTTGTATATTACGCCAGTATCATCGAAGTCCAGTCGTGGAAGGGGGTAGCAAACTGTGTTGATCCAGAGGTATAGCCAAGTTAATATTAAAAATGTTAGTAAAAATAAAATTATGTCCCTGTATATCTGACATATAATCTTCTGATTGTGTAAGCGAATTTTCTAACCATGGGATAAGTCAGAAACGAAGACCGAATTTGAAATAGTTTCCTTTTGAGAAAAGGAAATTGTACCAGAAAAATTAAAGGAGTCCATAATCGTACATATCTTTAAGAAGGGGGAAAAGACTAATTCTAGTAATGTTCGAGAAATTGACGTAGTACAAAATTTTGTCCAATACTCTTTTAAAAGTCCCGCGCCGTGGCGTCGTGGTCTTATCCTGCCTAGGACTCGCGTTACGGAATACGCGCTGGTTCGAGTCCTCAGGGGGGAAGAAATTTTCTCATGAAATTTCGGCCAGTGTATAGGACCGGTGCTAACCACACGATACCTTCATTCTGGTTGGCTGATCGTCCACCTCTGCTTCGGCATGTGAACGTGAGGCCAGCAGCCGGCTGGTCGGTCTTGGCCCTTCATGGGCTGTATTGCCATGGATTTACTTTTTTTATTGTTTTAAAAAGATTAACTCCATATGTAGATGAAATTATTGCTGATCAATGTGATATTAGGCGTAATAAATCCACTATTGATAAGATTTTTTGAATTCTACAGTTATTGCAGAAAAATGGGAGTACAATGGTACAATACAATATGTCCTTCATAGATTTATAAAAAAAAATATAACTCGGTTAAGAGAGAAGTTTTATACAATATTCTTATTGAATTTGGTATTTCCAAGAAACTAGTTCGATTAATTAAAAGCTGACTTGGTGAAACTTACAGCAGAGTCCGTATAGGCCAGTTTCTGTCAGATGCTTTTCAAATTCACTGCGGGTTAAAGCAAGGAGATGCCCTATCACCTTTACTTTTTAACTTCGCTCTAGAGTATGCCCTTAAGAAAGTCAAGGAAAACGGAGATGGTTTGGAATTTAACGGGTTACATCAGTTGCTTATTTATGCGTGTGACATGAATATTTTACTAGAAAAATGCACAAACTATGAGAGAAAACAGAGGAATTTTACTAGAAGCAAGTAAAGAGATAGGTTTGGAAGTAAACACCGCCCCAAAAAAGTATATGATTATGTCTCGTGACCAGAACATTGCACGAAATGGAAATATAAAAACTGGAAGTTAATCCGTTGAACAGATGGAAAACTTAAAATACATTGGAGCAACAATAACATATATAAATGACTTTCGGTGGAAATTAAACGCAGAATAAATATGGGAAATGCCTGTTATTATTCGGTTGAGAAAGTTAGATTTTATAAAACAGTAGGAAAAAGCAATAGCAAAGGAAGCTTTTAATAGATAAAGAAACATTTTCTGCGAACATCTGAAAAAAGAACTAAGGAAGAGACTAGTGAAGTGCTTTGTGAGGAGTGTGGCATTGTATGGAGCAGAAACAATGACATTACGACGAAGTGAAGAGAAGCGACTACAAGCATTTGAAATTTGGATATGGAGAAGAATGGAACGTGTGAAATGGACAGACAGAATAAGAAATGAAGCTGTGCTGGAAAGAGTGGGTGAAGAAAGAATGATGCTGAAAGGGATCAGGAAGAGAAAAAGGAATTGGTTTGGTCACTGGCTCAGAAGAAACTGCCTACTGAAGGATGTACTGGAAGGAATGGTGAACGGGGAGAAGAGTTAGTATTAGTAGTATTTATTTATTTAACCTGGTAGAGATAAGGCCGTCAGGCCTTCTCTGCCCCTCTACCAGGGGATTCCAACTATTATATGAACAATAAAATTACAATTAGTATTAAATTTACAATTACAAATAAAATTACAATTAGTATTAAATTTGCTTAAAAAAAGTCTCTTGTGTAGACCCTTGTATTTCCCTATTTCGACTACGCTGACATTTTACTGACTGACCTCTCCAGCGACAACAAAACGAAACTTCAACGTGCTCATAATTTGTGTGTACGTTTTGTAAGCAATGTTCGTAAATATGATCATATTACCCCATCCCTGGAAACAATAGGTTGGCTTAAACTAGATAAGAATAGTAATATGCGTTACAAGAGCGGTATGTTGACGTTTTCATGTTCGAGGAAAAGACTGAAAAAGCGAAACGTAGTTGAGCTTTTTTAATTTCCGAGAACATGAAAACAAACATACCGCTCGTGTATCGTACATTATTTTGTGCGAAGATCGTTTATTACATACCTGAAAGACGAATTTCTAATTAGTTGCAATGAAATCTCCATGTTGGTTTCTGTTTAATGACGCCAACTTCGGAACACCAAAATAACTTTCTTCAACATTGTTGATGTAAAATGTTTTCTGTGTTTACTATACTCCAGCAGGCCGTGATATACGTCTGTCTTCCCCCCCCCCCCCCAGTCTATAAATGCAAACTTAAAACAAACGGTAAGGTTATGTAATGATTTATTTTTCATTTTAATATTTTAACAATATTATTTATATAACATATTGCAGTAATAACATCGGCATCTGGAATCTTGTTGATTTTTTCACGGCTTCCTTAATGTTACTTGTATCAGGAATGTAATAAGTTTCGTGGAGTAGTAGACTTTACTTAATTTTTGCAAATATTTAAAAACAATAATTAACATTTCAATTTAGGTGAAATTGCAATGGTAAGTTTCCAATTTATAATTATTACTATGTTAAACGTCTCTTAAAATAATATGTTAAAAGCCTAAAGCAGTAAAATGAATGTCGCTCTTAAGCGTTAGGAAGAGGGAAATTGTTGTGTGTGTTACGTTGGGAATACTGAATGTGGTATTTCACACTTACCGCGTATTGGTTCTGTGCGGAAAGCAAGGAAATACGCACGATCTCGCAAAAAAAAAAAAAAAAAAAAAAAATTTACATTCACTTCTCCTTCTCTTCGAAATCTTGAACTCTTCTATTCCTTCGTACCTGTCGTCTCGGTTCACTTACCTTTCTTCCCACCACAATCTGAACACACGCTCTCGCCATGAAACAATACTAACAATACCATCCCATCGCACCTCCTCATACTCATCCTCTTTCACAATAGCCCTGCCAAGACTCTGGAATTCGCTACCTGCTAGCATCAGGGACTGTCGAAATAAAATTGAATTCAAACGCAAACTTACTAGGCACTTGGTCAGTAATTGAGACTCGTTCAGACATGGTTTCTTGTAAATAGTTCTCTTAATCTATCACAAAATATTTCAATATCCGGTAATTTCATCACTATAGATTTTTGTTATTCTAGGTTTAATTTGTAATTCAGTAAATACAAAAATATTCTTTGTTCTTAACTTCTATGATAAAATGTCTAGCTTTCATTAATCAGGTATTCTTGTCGTACTTTAATTTTTATTGTAATTGTAATTGTAAATTTAATATTAATTGTAATTTTATTGTTCATGTTATAGTTGTAATCCCCTGATAGAGGGGCAGAGAAGGCCTGACGGCCTTATCTCTACCAGGTTAAATAAATAAATACTACTACTAAATTTACAATTACAATAAAAACCAAAGTACGAAAAGATTACCTGACTAATGAAAGCTAGATAATTTATCATAGAAAAACATAGAATATTTTATATTTACTGAATTACAAATTAAACCTAGAATAACAAAATTGTATAGTGATGAAATTACTGGATATTGAAATATTTTGTCATAGATTAAGGAAACTATTTACAAGAAATCAATTACTGACCAAGTGCCTAGTAAGTTTTCGTTTGAATTCAATTTTATTTCGTGTTCGTGGTAGAAGATATCAGATGATAGACGACATTAAGTTATATGGATCATATGAGGAGACTAAGAGGAAGGCATAAAATAGGAAAGATTGGAGAATATTGATGACTGTAGGACGATGATGATGATGATGATGATGATGAAATGTTATGTTTTATTTAACGACGCTCGCAACTGCAGAGGTTATATCAGCGTCGCCGGATGTGCTGGAATTTTGTCCCGCAGGAGTTCTTTTACATGCCAGTAAATCTACTGACATGAGCCTGTCGCATTTAAGCACACTTAAATGCCATCGACCTGGCCCGGGATCGAACCCGCAACCTTGGGCATAGAAGGCCAGCGCTATACCAACTCGCCAAACAGGTCGACCTGATGATGATGATGATAGTAAAAATCTACACAAAAAAAAATATTGTTAGATATGATGCCATGCTGCTATTTTCGCATTCTTGTGGATATAAAAAAAAGACAATCCGTTGCCAGGATACCGAACTGCGTTGGTGCACACCCGGCGAGGAGATCCCTGCGGGCAAGCGGTACAAATTCACAGCCAGGCGGAGCACTTCATTCATGAAGCCCCGAATCCAAATCCATTTGTACTGAATCACGTCGGTTTGATATTGAAATCGTATTGTAGGATCCAGTGGGGGTGGGGGTAGGTCACCCCGAGCACAGTTCATGCGCTAATGGTCAAGGATACCCCGGCTAATGAAATTTAACATCTGATTAATGTCGGAACGTCCATAGATGACAAGTATTGGTATTTGCTAATTAGAGCCTGACGCAATTAGTGGCATTATGGAATGGTGACGTCGTTTAATTGGTCACGCTGATTTTTGAAATTTATTTCCAGCAGGAAAGCGGCGGGTGAGATGTAATTAAAATATAGCACCTGTCGTGTTTATGGGTTGAAATTGAAGTTTTAGAGATGTGATATATCCCTGAAATGTTCCTTCAATTATGAATTTATACCGTAACAGATTATTATTAATTTTTTTTTTTTTGCGAACGGACGATTGCCGTATTGATTTTTCATACTGCAGAATTGGATTCGATACGCGGTAGAATTTTTGACACTTGCGATGGACATAGTCATTATATACGATGTAGACAGGAGTGACGTCAGATGAGAAAATGTTGGTTGTATCTTAAAGAAAAAAATTTATATAAAAAGTTGTCATTCAAAGTAATGAAAATAATTTGTTATTATTATTATTATTATTATTATTATTATTATTATTATTATTATTATTATTATTATTATCTATAACTTATTCTTTTTTTACTCCAGAGTCTCTATTAATTCTATGTTTTACTTTGGTTCGATCTAAACTTGAATATGCATCTGTAGCCTGGAATTCCATTACTTCAACTGTTTCGGTTAAATTGGAAAATATTCAAAGAAAATGTATTTCCTTATGTGCTTTTCGATTTATACCCAATTCCTCTGAGTTCAATTATGAGATTACTTACTTACTTACTTACAAATGGCTTTTAAGGAACCCGAAGGTTCATTGCCGCCCTCACATAAGCCCGCCAGCGGTCCCTATCCTGTGCAAGATTAATCCAGTCTTTATCATCATACCCCAGCTCCCTCAAATCCATTTTAATATTAACCTCCCATCTACGTCTCGGCCTCCCTAGAGGTCTTTTTCCCTCATGTCTCCCAACTAATACTCTATATGCATTTCTGGATTCGCCCATACGTGCTACATGCCCTGCCCATCTCAAACGTCTGGATTTTAAGTTCCTAATTATGTCAGGTGAAGAATACAATGCGTGCAGTTCTGTGTTGTGTAACTTTCTCCATTCTCCTGTAACTTCATCCCGCTTAGCCCCAAATATTTTCCTAAGCACCTTATTCTCAAACACCCTTAACCTATGTTCCTCTCTCAGAGTGAGAGTCCAAGTTTCACAACCATACAGAAGAACCGGTAATATAACTGTTTTATAAATTCTAACTTTCAGATTTTTGGACAGCAGACTGAATGATAATAGCTTCTCAACCGAATAATAACACGCATTTCCCATATTTATTCTGCGTTTAATTTCCTCCCGAGTGTCATTTATATTTGTTACTGTTGCTCCAAGATATTTGAATTTTTCCACCTCTTCGAAGGATAAATCTCCAATTTTTATATTTCCATTTCGTACAATATTCCGGTCACGAGACATAATGATATACTTTGTCTTTTCGGGATTTACTTCCAAACCGACCGCTTTACTTGCTTCAAGTAAAATTCCCGTGTTTTCCCAAATCGTTTGTGGATTTTCTCCTAACATATTCACATCATCCGCATAGACAAGAAGCTGATGTAACCCGTTCAATTCCAAACCCTGCCTGTTATCCTGAACTTTCCTAATGGCATATTCTAGAGCGAAGTTAAAAAGTGAAGGTGATAGTGCATCTCCTTGCTTTAGCCCGCAGTGAATTGGAAAAGCATCAGATAGAAACTGACCTATACGGACTCTGCTGTATGTTTCACTGAGACACATTTTAATTAATCGAACTAGCTAATATTTTAACTATTGTAGCTTTTATTCTATACGTCAAAATCTTGATTATCAATTTCTTTACAAAGTTATCAAGGGTGATATTGATTGTGAGTCTATCATAAACAACATCAGCCTTCGTATTCCTACAAAGGGTTTAAGATTTTAAAATAATTTTTATGACATAATTTCAAAATCAGTTTCTCCATTCTGTAGATGCATAAAATATGCCAATTTGCATGGGCACAATTTAGATCCTTTTAAGGTATAGTTTCGTTTTGAGTATTAGTATTTACTGTTCTTGTTCTCAATTTTATTTATGTATGTTGTTCTTTATTTAAGATATTATTTATTTATTTTTGCACATTTGCAGCTTCTGATTGTGTATTGTACTGAATTATAATTGGCCTCTGGCTGTTATTCAGCACACAAATATTAATAATAAATAAATAAATAAATTATTATTATTATTATTATTATTATTATTATTATTATTATTATTATTATTATTATGATTTGTGGTGGTGGAAGAATTTAAATATCTTGGAGCAAGTGTAACGAATATAAATGACATTCGGGAGGAAATTAAACACAGAATAAATATGGGAAATGCCTGTTATTATTCGGTTGAGAAGCTTTTGTCATCCAGTCTGCTGTCAAAAAATTTGAAAGTTAGAATTTATAAAACAGTTATATTACCGGTTATTCTTTATGGTTGTGAGACTTGGACTCACACTTTGAGGGAGGAACAGAGGTTAAGGGTGTTAGAGAATAAGGTGCTTAGGAAAGTATTTGGGGCTAAGAGGGATGAAGTTACAGGAGAATGGAGAAAGTTACACAACGCAGAACTGCACGCATTGTATTCACCTGATGTAATTAGGAACATTAATTTCAGACGTTTGAGATGGGCAGGACATGTAGCACGTATGAGTGAACCCAGAAATGTATGTAGAGTATTAGGAAGGGAGTTTGAGAGGAAAAGACCTTTGAGGAGGCCGAGATGTAGATGGGAGGACTATTAAAATTGATTTGAGGGAGGTGGGATATGATGGTGGAGACTGGATTAATCTTCCTCAGGACAGGGACCGATGGCGGGCTTATGTGAGGCCGGCAATGAACCTCCGGTTTCCTTAAAGCCATTATTAATTATTATTATTATTATTTATTAAAATGAATTTGAGGGAGGTGGGATGTGATTGTAGAGACTGGATTAATCTTGCACGGGATAGGAACCGATGGCGGACTTATGTTAGGGCGGCAATCAACCTGCGGGTACCTTAAAGTCATAAACATTATTATTATTATTATTATTATTATTATTATTATTATTATTACTATTACTACTACTACTTTTACTGTTCATTGAAATGGATTTGAGGGAGGCGGGATATGATGTAGAGATTGGATTAATCTTGCTCAGGAGAGGGACCGATGGCGAGCTTATGTGAGGGCGGCGATGAACCTGCGGGTACCTTGAAGCCATAAGCATTATTATTATTATTATTATTATTATTATTATTATTAATACTTTTACTGTTTATTGAAATGGATTTGAGGGAGGTGGGATATGATGGTAGAGACTGGATTAATCTTGCACGGGATAAGGATCAATTGCGAGTTTATGTGAGGGTGGGAATGAACCTCCGGGTTCTTTAAAAGCAATAAGTAATTGCTGTTATTGTTATTGTAAATTAATGTTATATATTTCAAACTCTATGTTCGGTTCAAGTTTTGTCCAGTGTGACAGGAACCTAAGTCTGGTTTGAAGAAGCGGATCTGTCCAGCTCGCTCGAACTTGCCCCTTCACGTTCTCTGGCCTCTCCTGTCCTCCCTTGCCATCCCTTCATGCTTTTAGATGTGTAAGGATTTTAGAATAAATCTTCTGAAATATTTATATTAAAAATCCACAGAAATATGTTTAATACATGACGGTTCTTCTATACCAAATACCTACAGAAAATAGCTATAATACATTCTTCACATAATATTCAAGTAAATCACAGTTGCTCGGTAACAATATTTGTGTGACTATGCGGATGATGGAAGTATTCCATGTCGTTTTTCTGTTTCCCTGTTTCTGTTAGGGAAAATATTTCGCTTTGTTACGCACATTTAACCCCTCCTGTTCTTTCCTTTTTGTCCGACTATGTAGACATGGGAATTTTTTCTGTTACAGAAGAGGCTAACCATGATGTGGAGGCCCCTACAGGTCGCGTGGTTGTGGGCCCTCTGTTCGATTCTCGTCTCTTCAGAAAGTGAGTATTTTCATTTCTAATATTTTAATTCAGACTTTTCAGGTTGTTCATCTGGTACAACACTTTTATACATTTTATTGAGACGTGTTTCTATTTATGTACATTTTATTGAGACGTGTTTCTATTTATGTACATTTTATTGAGACGTGTTTCTATTTATGTACATTTTATTGAGATGTGTTTCTATTTATGTACATTTTATTGAGACGTGTTTCTATTTATGTACATTTTATTGAGACGTGTTTCTATTTATGTACATTTTATTGAGACGTGTTTCTATTTATGTACATTTTACTGAGACGTGTTTCTATTTATGTACATTTTATTGAGACGTGTTTCTATTTATGTACATTTTATTGAGACGTGTTTCTATTTATGTACATTTTATTGAGACGTGTTTCTATTTATGTACATTTTATTGAGACGTGTTTCTATTTATGTACATTTTATTGAGACGTGTTTCTATTTATGTACATTTTATGGAGACGTGTTTCTATTTATGTATATTTTATGGAGACGTGTTTCTATTTATGTACATTTTATTGAGACGTGTTTCTATTTATGTACATTTTATGGAGACGTGTTTCTATTTATGTATATTTTATGGAGACGTGTTTCTATTTATGTATATTTTATGGAGACGTGTTTCTATTTATGTACATTTTACTGAGACGTGTTTCTATTTATGTACATTTTACTGAGACGTGTTTCTATTTATGTACATTTTATTGAGACGTGTTTCTATTTATGTACATTTTATTGAGACGTGTTTCTATTTATGTATATTTTATGGAGACGTGTTTCTATTTATGTACATTTTACTGAGACGTGTTTCTATTTATGTACATTTTATTGAGACGTGTTTCTATTTATGTACATTTTACTGACACGTGTTTCTATTTATGTACATTTTACTGAGACGTGTTTCTATTTATGTACATTTTATGGAGACGTGTTTCTATTTATGTACATTTTATGGAGACGTGTTTCTATTTATGTATATTTTATGGAGACGTGTTTCTATTTATGTATATTTTATGGAGACGTGTTTCTATTTATGTACATTTTACTGAGACGTGTTTCTATTTATGTACATTTTACTGAGACGTGTTTCTATTTATGTACATTTTATTGAGACGTGTTTCTATTTATGTACATTTTATTGAGACGTGTTTCTATTTATGTATATTTTATGGAGACGTGTTTCTATTTATGTACATTTTACTGAGACGTGTTTCTATTTATGTACATTTTATTGAGACGTGTTTCTATTTATGTACATTTTACTGACACGTGTTTCTATTTATGTACATTTTACTGAGACGTGTTTCTATTTATGTACATTTTACTGAGATGTGTTTCTATTTATGTACATTTTATGGAGACGTGTTTCTATTTATGTACATTTTATTGAGACGTGTTTCTATTTATGTACATTTTACTGAGACGTGTTTCTATTTATGTACATTTTATGGAGACGTGTTTCTATTTATGTACATTTTATTGAGACGTGTTTCTATTTATGTACATTTTATTGAGACGTGTTTCTATTTATGTACATTTTATTGAGACGTGTTTCTATTTATGTACATTTTATTGAGACGTGTTTCTATTTATGTACATTTTACTGAGACGTGTTTCTATTTATGTACATTTTACTGAGACGTGTTTCTATTTATGTACATTTTATTGAGACGTGTTTCTATTTATGTACATTTTACTGAGACGTGTTTCTATTTATGTACATTTTACTGAGACGTGTTTCTATTTATGTACATTTTATGGAGACGTGTTTCTATTTATGTACATTTTATTGAGACGTGTTTCTATTTATGTACATTTTATTGAGACGTGTTTCTATTTATGTACATTTTATTGAGACGTGTTTCTATTTATGTACATTTTACTGAGACGTGTTTCTATTTATGTACATTTTATTGAGACGTGTTTCTATTTATGTACATTTTATTGAGACGTGTTTCTATTTATGTACATTTTATTGAGACGTGTTTCTATTTATGTACATTTTATTGAGACGTGTTTCTATTTATGTACATTTTATTGAGACGTGTTTCTATTTATGTACATTTTATGGAGACGTGTTTCTATTTATGTATATTTTATGGAGACGTGTTTCTATTTATGTACATTTTATTGAGACGTGTTTCTATTTATGTACATTTTACTGAGACGTGTTTCTATTTATGTACATTTTATTGAGACGTGTTTCTATTTATGTACATTTTATTGAGACGTGTTTCTATTTATGTACATTTTATTGAGACGTGTTTCTATTTATGTACATTTTATGGAGACGTGTTTCTATTTATGTATATTTTATGGAGACGTGTTTCTATTTATGTATATTTTATGGAGACGTGTTTCTATTTATGTACATTTTATTGAGACGTGTTTCTATTTATGTACATTTTACTGAGACGTGTTTCTATTTATGTACATTTTATTGAGACGTGTTTCTATTTATGTGCATTTTATTGAGACGTGTTTCAATTATGTACATTTCATTCAGACATGTTTCCATTTATGTACATTTTATTGAGATGTGTTTCTATATGTACATTTTATTGAGACGTGTTTCTATTTAAGTTAAAACTTTAACTGTAGTTAGGGTTGGCAACTTTTTTGAAGAAAATACAGGAGACTAAGGAATCGACAAAATTTCACATAGAAAATAGACAAATTATTCGGTTCAGTTACTGAAAAAAAACATAAAATTTTCCAAAAATAATTTTGACTGCTTCACTTCTTAGAATGTATATTTTCTTAGTCCAAATGGATTTAGTAATTCTGATTACAAATATCTTTAATTTTTTGAATTAAAGAAGAAGAGCTGTCAAAATTGTTTTTTCGGTAAATAATTTTTTTACAACTTTCTGATTACAAGTCTAGTAATTTTTGTTCTATAGTTGGCTCCATGAAGTTACTAGATGAATGTAACGGGAGAGAATTTTAATAGGAAGGTGTTACATAAATATTCATTTTCATTTCAAATCCATTCTTCCGTAAGTTTTTTTTATACAAACCAACTTTTTTATGCGTAATATTAACCAATCTGGACGAAATTTTTACTGCAAGTATTTATAAGTTACGGCATGTTTATATGCATTTATTTTGTAAGAAATGCTGTTAGTTTTTTTTCATGAAGTATAGGAGAAATAATATTTTCTATTTTCAAACAAATTTTTGAAAGCGAATAAATGAGATATTTAATAAAGCGAATGCATAGAAAAGTTTTTATATGCCTTGTAAATGTAACCAAAAGAAAAGGAAAGCTTAAAAATTGAGATCTTCTACTAAAAACTAGGATTTGAGAATATTTATAAAAAAGAAATGAAACAATCAAAAGCCAGAAACATTTGAGAGTTCAAAATTTGGAATTTATTAGTCCTTTACATAGTAAACATGGTCTCAAAATTTGGTTGAAAAATTATTAGGAAAAAAAGTTGTCATTTTTAGTAGAGTGTGCCCTTAAGGCCTTCTCTTCCACTCAACCAGAGAATAAAAAAAGGAAATATATAATAATATTTATAAAGTATTTTACTAATGACGGGAATTATAGTCCCGTTATTCATTTCTTAAGGCTCGATAAATTATATATATAATTTGAACTGGTAATGGAAATTACGGGAAAACGGCTGAACGGATTTTAATAAATGGCCCCTCATTTTGAAGCTTGGAACCCAAAGTTTTTCGGAAAAGTAGTAGTTTTCAGTGAAATGTCAATTTTCCTACATAATTTTCCTATTTTCCAAAGTGCATCTGTTGTCAGTTTTGAGAACTAATTTTATCGAATCACGGCCGACTTGATTGAATTTCAGAACAAAACACACACTACAATGAACAATAGGCTATTACACGAAGGCCATGACCTGCAGGATTGCCGACATATTTAGAGCTCAATTCAATTTGTTATTAAAAACTGATTCTGCAGTGTATAATAATTTTCTGAGTACAGCTGTGTATTGGATATTCAAATCTACGAAACTTGAGGTGGTTTGATGACATTATTATCATAAGAAATTAAATATTATTGTAGTTAATATCATGATGCATCTATTTTTCATTAATTGTACATAATATTGATGCTATATTGATGACATGAAAGTGAAACGTTTTGAGGTTATGTAAGTAAATGTAGAGAATATCTTAATTTAGATCTTCATTTCTATAATTTACTGAGTGGCTGCTATATATAACTACAAAACTTAAGTAAGATAATAATATTGTTATTAAAAATCAAATATTTTTATACTTATTAACCCAGTGGGGTTGGGTCTTTTTCATATACTTAATGGCGGTGTAGTGTAGATATTGATATGTGTCATTGTCTTCAGTATTTGCTCAAGAGAGCGCAAAAATTACAGTTCCTAAGGAAAGATCAAAAGATATTACTTACTGATAAAATAAGAGGCCTAGAAAATTTTGTAGTCTCCAGATCATTTCAGCAAGATCTCTTAGTAGGATAAAATGATTTTACGCTCTACATTTCAAGTTCTACATGCAGCAGCTATACGAAAATGCTATTGTTCGAAAGCTTAGCAAACCTGACATTTTTTTTAAATTTTGCCTACAATCCACAATGACCTGAAATAGCTACTGCTATCGTCCCGACATTGATACTTGCGTTTTCGCGTTGAAACTCAAAAACTGAAGTTAGATAGGTTCAAGAGAAAGTATTTGGCCTAAAAAAATCCATTCAGAGGGAGTATGTTTCATTATTATGGAAGCAAATAACTATCAAAAAGACAAGTATTCTTCATTGAAAATAAATCTGAAAAATTTTTATTTGAACGTCTAACGAACTTAGTTTGCAGCATTTGCTGCACAAGCCACTAGTACTTAATATAATCGCCCGCTCTTTCGTTGGCTTTCGCAGAAAGCGCAAGAAGACGTTATTTGCCGCTCAATTATTTGCTGAATTAAAGTGCGTTTGATTTATTATCATAGGAGCTACGACATGATAATGTTTAACGGTGTGGCAAATAGATTCCTCGTATGGTAGCTCGGCAACGAAAGAACAAAAATGGCGAACGATACTACCTACCTAGACTTCATAGAGCGTTCACTTCCTAAGACGTAAGCGAATAGGAGTCACGCCGGGAATAACAGCGTCGTGACTATAACTTAAAATATTCCATTAGCCGGCATGACCTTGGCCTTCTGCAATATGAAGTTCATGAGTAAACATTTGACAATAGCTGTAGAAATTATGATTAGTGAAACAGGGAAATTAAACAAATATTTGAGGTTATAACATTTCATTTTGTAGGTATATTCATTTACTGAATTATCGACAATATAAGAACTCTTGTGATATTTGAATAAGACTATTTTGTGAATATATTATCTGGTAAATAATTTATAGCATATATAAAGTAACAGATTATATTATAAATTAAGATATTTAATACTTACATTTGCTAGCACTGCCATCACACAATATCACGGCCTACTGTATTGTTAAGGAGGCAATGAAAACATCTGAACATCAAGTGCGACAGGATACTGAACAAATGCGCATCAGATGTAACAAGATTGAAGTTTCTTTGTAAAAAATAGAGTATCTTTAATTACCTGGGTGTCTAGAGTCTGGAAATTTGTATAAATGTGAGTGTGATTGTGAGTGTGCCGGGTTAATATTAATTAACCAATCATCACAATATAAAATACATCAGGACTATCGCTGATTACACGTTTCAGCGTCACATTGTTGACAAGTAACTCCATCTGTTAACACAACCATAAAGCATCTAATAGATGCTATAGAGTTACCAACAACGAAAAAAAAAAGTATCTGACCACTGTTAAGATTAAGGTAAACCTCTGAATCCCAAATGGCAACTATAGGGATTTGATAATTGCTACATTATCACAAAAATTCACCAGATATAGCGGGAAATCCCACTTAATTAGCAAAGTCACTTTGATCACGTACTTCCGTTCGGGCTAGATTGCGGAATATGTAACAATAGCTTGACATAGTAGAGAGATACGTACGTTGCAGTCATTTTATTATGAAGGCTGTCAAGGCCATATAAATCAGTTATTCACTGTGAAATATGGACAACTTTTCTGCACCCAGAAAGTTTTTCACAAAACCAGGACTTGTAACGGATATCTGTACAACTTTGGGAAATAAGAACCCAATGCTTGACTAATGTTAAGTAAATTAATATAAATGACATCTACAGTGTAAACATAATGCATAGCGTGCTTTTGTTACGATAGTAGGAATATACGTATTACTGTGACATATGGGGGTTAATTATGACTCACTTGTTAGATGTCACAAGGGAGAAAAAGCATCTTGTCTGTTTGCTTAACTCTGAAAGTCTGTGTTTAGGCGAGATCGAATTTCATCATTTAGTGCGAACTAAAATCGCCTGTGAATAACACAGGGTTGCGAAAGTAAATTTTGCTTCACGGCTTTTAATATCGAAAGTTTATTTTGATTAATTGTTGGGTTCTATGTTGAAGGATCTGAAGTCAGATTTTGCCTATCACGCAAGAAAAAATTTGTATAATGATTTGAAGGATTGCAATATTTACATTCTTGCAATATTAACACATTTAAATATATAAATCAAGTATTCTTGAGTAGAAACATTTTCGCGCCAAAAATATAAAATTCTTATTTTATATGTTTTTCTATTCTTTCAATTCGTCTTAAGCAATATTTCTTAGGAACTCAAAGAATGCTTTTTATTTAGTTTGTGTGTAATTTTGTAATTTAAATTTTTGCAGTATATTAAAGGCCAAAATATAAAATTGTAATTTTTTTTTTGTTTCCATTCTTTCGAATTATCTTAAGCAAGAGTTCTTAGGAACACAAAGAATGCTTTTTATTTAGTTTGTTTGTAATTTTGTAATTTAAATTTTTGCAGTATATTAAAGGCCGAAATATAAAATTGTATTTTTTTTTTGTTTTGATTCTTCCGAATTATCTTAAGCAAGAGTTCTTAGGAACACAAAGAATGCTTTTTATTTAGTTTGTGTGTAATTTTGTAATTTAAATAGCCTATCTGCAGTATATTAAAGGCCCAAAATATAAAATTCTATTTTTTTTTTGTTTCGATTCTTTCAAATTATCTTAAGCAAGAGTTCTTAGGAACACAAAGAATGCTTTTTATTTAGTTTGTGTGTAATTTTGTAATTTAAATAGCCTATCTGCAGTATATTAAAGGCCCAAAATATAAAATTCTATTTTTTTTTTGTTTTGATTCTTTCAAATTATCTTAAGCAAGAGTTCTTAGGAACACAAAGAATGCTTTTTATTTAGTTTGTGTGTAATTTTGTAATTTAAATATTTGCAGTATATTAAAGGCCCAAAATATAAAATTGTAATTCTTTGTCTTTTGATTCTTTCAATTCGTCTTAAGCAATAGTTCTTAAGAACACATAGAATGCTTTTTATTTAGTTTGTGGGTAATTTTGTAATCTAAAAAATATTTGCAGTATATTAAAGGCCGATAATATAAAATTCTCATTCTATGTGTCTTTTGATTCTCCAATTTGTTTTAACCAAAAGTTCTTAGGAAGAAAAAGGATTTTTTTTTTTAAATTTAGTTTGTGCATTATTCCATTTTGATGATTGTAAATGACAAATATGTGCAGACTTTAATGTTGTTGCAATATTAAATGGACTGCAACGTGACTATACAAAACAATATTAGTTTCTTTGCGGAATGGATAGAGACATAAAACTTATTTTAAAATAACTTTCTTTTTATTTACTACAGGAAGTAGAACCTGGGGGAAAAAATGTTCAACGAGAGGCACTTGTAGACCTCATAAAACTTTTAATCCCTCCTACTCACATTAAACCTGGTCTTGTGAAAAAGTCTTAAAGCTTTGGACCGAAATTAACTAGTATTTAAATATTTGCTTTCCCCAGAATAACTGAAGCATAGATCAAAGAGGAGATTTTCGTCTGCCCACAAACTCGCGAAATTTTCCAAGACGATGTTTTTTTCGGTATTTAAGAGGAGGAATACACTTTTAAGCACTACAATTTTGTGAAATCCAATATTTTTTTCCTCAGCAGTGAATAAATCTGTAACATTTCATAGGCTCAATGTACGCCATTTCTGCAATTGTATAATATTTTCAGATTTATTATAATTATTACCGTTATGGGTAATTAGAAATTGAAAATGGCAACTGCATTTTCTGAACTAAAATGCCCTTTCCCTGATATTTTCCACAAATATCAGTATTTCTGAGTGATTCCTTTTCCTGTTGATTTCTGAAAGTCTGCCTATTATCTTTCAAATAGGCCTATCTTCACTAGAAATAATTTTTATTTTAGTTTCTATTTTAAAGTTAAATTTTTAAAAATTGTATTAGGTAAATAAATATATATAGTAAATAGTATTAGAACAAAGATTAGAGAGTTTACTTACTTACTTACAAATGGCTTTTAAGGAACCAGAAGGTTCATTGCTGCCCTCACATAAGCCCGCCATTGGTCCCTATCCTGTGCAAGATTAATCCAGTCTCTACCATCATATCCCACCTCCCTCAAATCCATTTTAATACTATCCTCCCATCTACGTCTCGGCCTCCCTAAAGGTCTTTTCCCCTCCGGCCTCCCAACTAACACTCTGTATGCATTTCTGGATTCGCCCATTCGTGCTACATGCCCTCCCATCACAAACGTCTGGATTTAATGTTCCTAATTATGTCAGGTGAATAATACAATGCGTGCAGTTCTGTGTTGTGTAACTTTCTCCATTCTCCTGTAACTTCATCCCTCTTAGCCCCAAATATTTTCCTAAGCACCTTATTCTCAAACATCCTTGACCTATGTTCCTCTCTCAAAGTGAGAGTCCAAGTTTCACAACCATACAGAACAACCGGTAATATAACTGTTTTATAAATTCTAACTTTCAAATTTTTTGACAGCAGACTAGATGACAAAATTTTCTCAACGGAAAAATAACAGGCATTTCCCATATTTATTCTATGTTTAATTTCCTCCCGAGTATCATTTATATTTGTTACTGTTGCTCCAAGATATTTGAACTTCTACACCACTTCTAAAGATAAATTTCCAATTTTTAAATTTCCATTTCGTACAATATTCTCGTCACGAGACATAATCATATACTTTGTCTTTTCGGGATTTACTTCCAAACCTATCTCTTTACTTGCTTCCAGTAAAATTCCCGTGTTTTCCCTAATCGCTTGTGGATTTTCATTTGCTGTATATTAAAGGCCCAAAATATAAAATTCTCATTCTATGTGTCTTTTGATTCTTTAGTTTGTGTTAACCAAAAGTTCTTAGGAAGAAAAAGGATTTTTTAAATTTAGTTTGTGCATTACTACATTTTTATGATTGTAAATGGCAAATATGTGCAGACTTTAATAATGTTTGCAATAGAACCTGAGGAAAAAATGTTCCACGAGAGCCACTTGTAGGCCTCATAAAAATTTTAATCCCTCCTCTTCACATTAAACCTGGTCTTGTGAAAAGGTCTTAAAGCTTTGGACCGAATTTAACTAGTATTTAAATATTTGCTTACCCACGAATAACTGAAGCACAGATCAAAGAGATTTTCGTCTGCCCACAGACTCGTGAAATTTTTCAAGATGTTTTTTTTTTTTTTTTTCAGTATTTAAGAGGGGACATACACTTTTAAGTACTACAATTTTGTGAAATGCAATATTTTTTTTCTCAACAGTGAATAAATCTGTAACTTTTCATAGGCACAATATACGCAATTTCTACAATTGTATAATATTTTCAGATTTATTATAACTATTAGCGTTATAGGTAATTATAAATTCAAAATGGCAGCTGCATTTTGTGCACTAAAATGCAGTTTCCCTGATATTTTCCACAAATATCAGTATTTCTGAGTGATTCCTTTTTCTATTCATTTCTGAAAGTCGGCCTATTATCTTTCAAATATCTTCACCGGAAATAATTTTTATTTTTGTTTCTATCTTAAGATTAAATTTTTAAAATTTGTATTAGGCAAATAAATATACGTTAAATATATATAGTATATACTATTATACTGCTTGTCTATGCGGATTACGTGAATATGTTAGGGGAAAATCCACAAACGATTAGGGAAAACACGGGAATTTTACTTGAAGCACGTAAAACGATCGGTTTGGAAGCAAATCCCGAAAAGAAAAAGTAGATGATTGTCTCGTGACGAGAATATTGTACGAAATGGAAATATAAAAATTGGAAATTTATCTTTTGAAGAGGTGGAGAAGTTCAAATATCTGGGAGCAACAGTAACAAATATAAATGATACTCGGGAGGAAATTAAACACAGAATGAATATGGGAAATGCCTGTTATTATTCGGTTCAGAAGCTTTTACCATCCAGTTTGCTGTCGAAAAATCTGAAAGTTAGAATTTATAAAACAGTTATATTACCGGTTGTTCTGTATGGTTGTCAAACTTGGACTCTCATTTTGAGAGAGGAACAGAGATTAAGGGTGTTTGAGAATATGGTGCTTAGGAAAATATCTGGGGCTAAGAGGGATGAAGTTACAGGAGAATGGAGAAAGTTACATAACACAGAACTGCACGCATTGTATTCTTCATCTGACGTAATTAGGAATATTAAATCCAGACGTTTGAGATGGGGAGGGCATGTAGCACGTATGGGCGAATCCAGAAATGCATACAGAGTGTTAGTTGGGAGGCCGGAGGGGAAAAGATCTTTGGGAGGCCGAGACGTAGATGGGAAGATAATATTAAAATGGATTTGAGGGAGGTGCGATATGATGATAGAGAATGGATTAATCTTGCTGAGGATAGGGATCAATCGCGGGCTTATGTGAGGGCGGCAATGAACCTCCGGGTTCCTTAAACGTCAGTAAGTAAGTAAGTGAGCTAAAGAAGATAGAGTGTAAAGTGGAGGAAAAAGAACACTTCATACACTTATTCTTCTGTTTGAGTTTAATAAAGAAGCTAAGGCATCGGAGGTGGCTCGAAACATTTGTGTCCTATACAGGGAGAATCCCATCGGAGAAAGCAATGCAAGAAAATGTTCCTATCTTTTCAACACACAATATCTCGTACAAAAGTTAGTGTGCTACTACAGAAGATGATGTTATTTGTCTAGTGGGATAAAGAAGGCGTCATGTACTACGAATTGCTTCCCAGAAATGTAATTTTAACCGCTCACAGTTATTGCCAGCAGCTCAGACGCCTTGCAGCCGCAAGTGAAGAAAAACGACCGGGAAAACTGCATCAATTACTACTGCAACACTATAATGCACGCCTTCACTCCGCTCACATGACGAAAGCAGCTATCCAGAAGCTTGGTTGGGACGTGATTCCATTTTTTTTCGATCTTGCGCACTCAGATTTCCAACCTTTCCGTTCTCTATCCAACAATCTTCAAGGAAACTTCCTTGATAATGAAGATACTTTACAAACTTGGCTTGACGACTTCTTTAGTTCAAAACAATCAGATTTATTCAGACTCGGAATCGAAAAACTACCCCGAGCGTTGGCAGAGAGTCAGTTAAAGTAGGAGAATATATTACTGATTAATTTCTGTGTTCTATTCATGTCAAAAACATTGACATCTCTATTGTAATGGTCTTGAGGATCGGAGATAGCTTTTGACCTTTATAGATGGGTTTGCCTGCTGATCTTCAGCTGCGGTTGGGCATAGGTTTGATTCCGGCCTAGGGCTACTATCTGTTAGGGATTTTTCTTAACTTTTCCCCAACTGCAAGGCGAAAATCGGATAATCACATGGACATTCCTAGGCCTTATCTCGCCATCATCAATTCCATCGATATTAAATAACGTATTAGTTGATACAGCGTCGTTAAATATCAGACTAAGAAAAAGTGGTTGTGAAAATTGTACGAGAACAAAAGGCCAACATTACACATTGCAACCTTTGGCATATTAACCGTTCTGTGTACACCCCTGAGCCCCCCAAAATTGGGAAAGAAAATCTGATATGACTTTTGCAAACGGGTTCACAAAGCAAGTAGAATCCCTTCGCAAATGTGTCGTGCATTTTTCTCGGTAACAGGCTGTGTTTCTTGTTAAATTTCTCAAACTTGTTTCTCCAGTAAAATCGTTGGCTCTCCACAAATAAATTTGATTTAAACAAGGCAAATACCTAAATTTAAAAGCCTTTTGACGTTAGTGCCTATTTTAAGAATATGAATGTATTTTTATCTTCATATCTTACGCTGTTGCTATCAAATTTTATCTACAGGCTATTCAAAAAGAAGGAGCAGATTTGAAATATTTATTTCTTCCAAACTACAAAAGATAGAAACACAATTCCAACGTTCCTGGACAGACGAAAGTTTAAATTTTGAACAGTCCGGATAGAAGTTCCAATCACGGCCGCATTGGCGCTGTTGATTGCAGTAATGTCAGACATAGGGTGGATGAAAACACGGTCTTTTACGTAACCCCACAGATAAAAATCACAAGGAGTGAAGTCTGGAGACCTGGGAGGCCACCGGCGTTGAAGTTTATCTTCTCCTCCTCCTCCTCTTCCAATCCAACGTCCTGTAATGGTGTCATTGTTGTGGTCGTCAGGATGCAATGATTGCAATAACTGCAGTTTGTACGGATTCATGTGCAGACGGTGTTTCAGAACTGGCCATACCGTTGGTTGAGGAATTTTCAGTGCAATGCTTGGTCGTGTTGTGGATTTTTTTGGGCTCCTTTCATAAACTGTACGAATAAGCTCCACATTTTCATTCGATGTGCGTGGACGTCCCGTGCTTTTGTTTGCAAATGTAACCATCTTCTACGAATTTTCGATGCCACTGGTAAATCTGCTTATGACGAGGCGGCTGTTTATTAAACTGACGGCGAAAAGCACGTTGAACTTCAATAATGGACTCTAGTTTTGCTGTAATTTCCGGCAGCCAATCACGTTGTAGGTCGGCTACATTTAAACGTGTGCTTCTTGTGATTCTCTATGAAGATGTTAAGCATTTCCTAAGGCTGGACAAATACTTAATATATAATCGCCCGCCATTTTGGCTCTTTCGTTTGCGTTCGCAGAAGGCACACGAGGACGTTATTTGGCGCTCAATTATTTGCTGAATTACAGTGCAATTGATTTATTATCATAGTAGTGGTAGTGGTAGTGGTAGTGGTAGTAGTGGTAGTGGTAGTTGTGGTGGTAGCAGCAGTAGCAGTAGGTTTATTTTGCCTGGCAGATTTAAGGCCATGAGGCCTTCTCTTCCACTCAACCAGGTTTCAATAATATACATGAAATACAAAATTTGATTACAAAACAACACAAAAGAAAATACCTTAGAAATTACATAAAAGATAGTACAAAATTACAATAGAAAAGATCAGTTACATAATATAAAATTACAAATAGTCAAGATCGGTTATGTAATATATAAAATAAAGTAGAAAATTACACATAATCAAAATCAGTTACATAACATAAAGGGGAATATACACACTCACACATACATACACACACAAACACACAATTTATAAGACCTAAAATGCCCGAGATAAATACGACGATTAATTAACTTGAGATATATTATACAGTTAATATACTAATAGGAAAATATATGTAGGTTACAAGACATAAAATGTTGATTAGCAAATTCGTACTAAATGGCATACAAACACAAATGATTAAGAAATATATCAAGATAATAAAAAAAAAAGAAAAGAGAAAAAAAAAGAAGAAGAAGGGAGAGGAGAAAAAAATAACATGGTCATTTAAGACTACTTAGAAACTTCCGCAAGAGTCTAGTTCTGTTCATTAAAAACATTTCTAAGTAGAGTGTACTTAAAAGATTTTAGGTGCTACGACATTAGAATATTTAACGGTGTGGCAAATAGATCCCTCGTCTGGTAGCTCGGCAACGAAAGAACAAAAATGGCGAACGATACTACCTACCTAGCCTTTATAGAGCCTTCACTTACTAAGACGTAAGCAAAAAGGAGGAGTCTTGCCGGGAATAACAGCGTCGCGACTATAATTGCATCACACAAAATGTTTTTTTCTGTTGTGTCGCCATTTTACTACATACAAGCAACAGCGCTAATGCGGCCGTGATTGGAACTTCTGCCCGGACTGTTCAAAGTTTAAACTTTCGTCTGTGCAGGAACGTTGGAATTGTGTTTCTATCTTTTGTAGTTTGGAAGAAATACATATTTGAAATCTGCTCCTTCTTTTTGAATAGCCTTGTATATTGCTTAACTAAATCCTATTGCACTATATTCAATTCAATTCAATTCAATTCAATTCAATTCAATTCAATTCAATTCAATTCAATTCAATTCAATTCAGTTCAGTTTATTTGGCCATTAGACATACAGTTTTAGGCTTCGTCAAAATACATTGAAAAATATATAAATACATTTTTAAAAAACACTAATAAAAGGAACAATAAAATTTAAATAATACAATGAAAACATGAAATAATTTGAAACTTTTAAATTAAAGAAAACTAACTAAATTGCAATTAAACTTATTTATTAAAATACAATTTCATACAAATTTGTGTTGAAAAACTCAGCAACAGAATAAAAAGGATTATTTAATAACCAATTGTAAAATCTAGTTTTGAAGCTATTGATTGGTAATTTATAATATTGACTTGGGAGCTTATTATATAATTTCATCCCCATAATTAAAAAGTTTGTGTTGCTCTTGTGTAACCTACAATATGGAATATTAATTTGTTCACTATTTCTAATTTCATGATCATGTATATTGGCCACTAATGAGGAATTGTCGATATTTTGTCGAGTGTAAAGTACTAGATCATATATATACAAATTTATGATTTTTAAAATCCGTGATTGTCTGAAAAGTGGCCGACAATGTTCCAGATAGTTTGCTTTACATAAAATTCTAATGGCTTTCTTTTGTAAAATCAAGACGCTTCCAATTTTGGTTCCATTTCCCTAGAAAAATAGGGCGTATCGGATTGTCGACTGAAAGAAAGAAAAGTAGGCACATCTATACTAATAATAAATCTGTAGCCGAAATTTTTCTGGTAATTTTCGATTTTCCAAAAATAATTGGTCCTAACATATATAATTAACCACCCTGAAACCGAAAATCGCTTTTTTGAAATTTTTTTTTTTGTATGTCTGTCTGTATGTTTGTTACCTTTTCACGCGATAATGGCTGAACCGATTTATATGAAAATTGGAATATAAATTAAGTTCGTTGTAACTTAGATTTTAGGCTATATGGCATTCAAAATACTTTATTTAAAAGGGGGGTTATAAGGGGGCCTGAATTAAATAAATCGAAATATCTCGCTTATTCTTGATTTTTGTAAAAAATGTTACATAACAAAAGTTTCTTTAAAAATGATTTCCGATAAGTTTTATTATTTACAAAAGTTTGATAGGACTGATATTTAATGAGATAAATGAGTTTTAAAATTAAAATAACGCCATCTAAGACGGCGCAATGAATTAAGAACAAATGACTTCGTCTATAAGGGGCCTTGGACAACAACAATCGAAACAGGGGCCTTGGACATCAACAATCGAAAGCTATTAAACATAGCCTATAGAGAATGTTTCTGTGTTTGTATGAAGTAATATTAGAAGCTAAATTAACCGATTTGTATAATTAATTATTATTTCACCATTGGAAAGTGTAGTTTCTCTAGATGGACATAATGCTATAATGTTATTACAGTAACGTCTGAGTAAATCGAGGACAGGTAAGATTAAAATAGCTTCTTATGCACAGAAAATTTGATAGGCTATTTTGTACATTCGTTTTCTGTATTTCTTAAAATAATATTTATGTAAACTCATTTTAATCTCAGAGAATTAACGAACAACGAGAGTGTATTGATTTAGTATGCAGTAATAGTATGTTAGCTTAGCAATCCATTATTTTATAATTCAAATTTTAACTATGCTCAATTGAATCGTGTTAAAATACATAAAATATATATGCAATAAATGCAATGCAAAAAAAATTGGGTAATGAGCGAAGCAGATTATCTTGCGCTGCTGTAAAAGTTGTTCCCTGGATCAAACGTCCTATTTTAATTATGTAATTACTTTATATTTATTTCTAACAGGTGCAGCGGGGCGCACGGCTACGGCTAGTCTTAAATAATTTTAAGAAACGCAAGTCGTTAATTCCTTTAATAAATATAAAACTCTTGATAGCTTTGTGCATATGTACTATGTGCATATGTACTATATAAGGTATTCTCCCCCTCCCTATTTTTCTCCGCCATTCAAATAGCCTTTAATCTACAGAGCTTTCTGTCAGTATTGTTTACTAATGATTGCTTCAGTTATGTTAAATTAATTTGAACTGCATGCACACGAGATCGAAGTCCAGGCCACCCGTGACCGTCTGCATTGTTGTTGATTATGACTAAAATTACAGAGTTAAGCCCCAGCAAATGACGTAATGAGTCACGCGATTTAATTATTGGAGCGTCTGTTATCTTATGAAGCATCACTCCATGGCCTCCTCTGAACACGGCCACATTGTGTGCACGGACAATGTGCTGCCTCTGAGACCTTCCTACCTGGAATCGAAATTATACGGGAAATTTCATACGCTACAAAGCAGAGGTTGGGGTGACTGCAGCGTTTATGTATGTGTGAAATAACATATGCTGTGTGAAGACTGTAATCGATTGTAAAGAAGCAAACAATAATTTATCTGGTTGTGTGAACGTAACCTGTGTTTCTTTCCACGGAAGTGAAACTCTTTTTTTTTTTTTTTTTTTCAGCCAAGGAGATATGAGTGACTTAATGTTTATTGATAAGCATAACGTAATACGCTGCATTTTTTTTGTGGGTATATGACGCAGGGATTTAACATTTACAAAAAAAAAAAAAAAAAACATATACAGGGCGAGTAAAAAATATGGAAAAATGCTTATAACTTTCTTATTTATAATTTTATGAAGAAACTATTTATACAAAAGTTGTAGTGTATCAAAGAAGGAATATTTTGAACATGTCTTCAAATATTATGCTTTTCATTTATATAGAGTGTGCCAAGGAGTCTGTTTTTTTTAAATGGTATCATGTACTTATTTCCCCATTTTTTTATTCTTCAGGTCTCAGTACGTACAAAATCATAGATTTTGTCATTTTTTTTAATTACCTCTTTTGATAATAGTAATAGTAGTAATAATAATAATAATAATCATCATCATCATCCTTCACGAATTAGGCCTCTGTAGACCTGTTTCGGCCCCATCTAGCAGTCTTCTTAAAGGTCTTCCTGGTCGACGATGTCCTCTAGGTTTATACTGCATCATAATTTTTGGGATTCTTGAATTTTCCATTCTTCTTACATGATCTAGCCAATTGAATTTGTATCTGCTGATTTTTTCTTCTACTGACTCTACTTCTAATTGTTCTAAAATTTCTTCATTCCTTTTTCGGTCTAAAAGAGTATATCCTGCTGTCCTCCTCAAAAATTTCATTTCCGTTGCTTTGATTCTGTTCATGTCTTTTTTCTTTAATGACCAAATCTCGCTTCCGTATAAAAGGGAGGGCAATGCTAGTGTATTATATATTTTTATTCTTGTTGATTTTTGTACTAATTTAGCTTTTAATGCATTGTTTATTATTCCTAGAATTTGTGTAAATTTGGTAATTTTCTTGTTCACATCTTTTTCATTTTGATAAGATATTTCACAACCCAGATAATTGAAATTTTGCACTTGTTCGAGGCATTGGTTATTGTGTATTATCTTACTTCTGACTGGGTCTTGTTCTAAAAATGCCATTACTTTTGATTTTTGTGCTGAAATTTCCATCCCAAAATCTTTTAATATTTTATTTAATGTATACAATCCTCTTTGTAAATTATCCTCTGAATTGGAAATTATGACTTGATCATCGGCATAGAGTAAGGTATTTAATGTTAGAGCACTGGTTATTTTGATTCCTGATGTGTAGATTTGGTTCCATTTTAAAATAATTTAATTTATATAAATATTAAATAAAGTTGGTGATAGTGGACAACCTTGTCGAACTCCATTATTAACTAATTTTCTTTCGGATATACAGTTATTTATTTTATTTATTATTATTATTATTTATTTATACTGGCAGAGTTAAGGCCATAGGGCCTTCTCTTACACTCTACCAGGTCACAAAGTATACAAGCAGTGAAAAATTTAACAAAAAGTTAAAGAACAGAATACTAACATATTACAAAAAAATAATGATACTAGCATAATAAATCGACACTAAACAACATGAAAATAATACCGTAATAGAAAAAAAAGAAAGTAAAATACATTGAAATATAGTGAAAGCAACTCATTTAGCACAAATAGTTAATATGAAGAACGTAAGGAAGAATATAACAAAATGGCATGTAATAAAATAATAAAAAAGAGAAGAAATACGAAAATTAAATAAAATTCACAATAAAAAGGGTATGATAATAAATTCATCTGGTGATCAAGAGAACAAAAGGGGGAAAGGAAGAAAAAAGATATTTATATATTTTTAAAAAACTATCACAGAGAAAAGGGCTTATAACTGAAAGGAATCAGAATTGAAAAAATGCAATTTTAGTTTATTTTTTAAACTAGACAATGTCCGACAATGTATGTGTACTAAATAAAGGGAAATTTTAATGCTCCAGTACACCAATTTGAGGAGGCTTTGGATTAAACAATTGCAGACAAAAGCTAATATAAACAAGTGAGTAAAGCTAATAAAAACAATTGAATAACAATATTAATATTATTTAAATTTATAATTTATAAAAGACACATTGTAGGATATGCACCATTGAAATTTGACTGCAGTAGTAATGCACTACATGGATTTTAGAGCAAAAAAAAATTAAAATCAAAATTAGCTTTGTTGTGTTGTATCATATGTTGATACAAGTTTACAAAAGTTGCTCAAAATGACCTCCATTTACTACCAAACAATGTATAAATCTGTCTCTGAAATTATTTAATGTTTAACCATCGTTATTCATTTGTCGTGTGACTGTGGAAAAGACAATGGACTGTTTTCGTTATAGACTGGGATATTGCTTGGTTTTGAATGATTCTCATTTCGAGCATCTGTTGTCAAGTTTTGTTATTAATTGTGTTTTGTTTAATTTTATGACCTACTCAACATGATTTTACATATTTATTTGTCTCAAGTTTGAAGTCCATGAAACAAGTTTAATAAATAGTTAAAAGATACGAAGCTGGTGAATGGGTAAAACTTTTACATATTGATTCATATCATTTAATGGAGATTGGGGGTATATAACTCTTAATATAGGGTGTCATTAAAAACGAATAAAGTTTACTGTAACACCTTGTATGCCTGAATAACTTTTTTTCGAACACTAATATTATATTATATAGTTTATCTCCAACAGCTTTTATAGAACTTTCTCTTTTTTTTCTAAAATTAATATTTTAAAAGTTGAGTAATATTTCATACTTTTTTTTAACACTCTGTAGATATAAATTATAATTGTCGGTAAAAAAGTACGTACGGGCTATTCCATCTCAAATCGACCGAAATATAGAGAAAATTGACCTTGCAATTTCTAAATACAATGAAACTATTTCTGTACGTAGAGAACTGTGATACAATGCTTTGTGCAAAGTTTGAGGCATCAGAACTTCAGAGTGTTTAAATTTAAAATATTTAAATTTATCGTATTTTCATAAAATTAGCAACTTTAAACTGTTGTAGCTCCGAAACCCTTCCACCCAATGATCAAAATCATGGTTTATTTTGATGATGAGAAATTAAAGTTTATATTGACATATAAACAGATTTTCTTACTTTTTATGGAAATGGAGAAATTTAGATTTTCCCTCATTAAGACGGCTTTGCCACCAAAAAAAAAAATTTTTAATATATAGTTAGATTCCGTATTGAAAGTCCAAATAAACATATATTTTTTAATGATTGTATGTTGATAAAATATTGAAAATATCAAATAAAGAAAATAGTACGCGCGTGAACTAACCAGCTGACTGTGAGACGGGAGCTAGCCGAGACAAGCAAGGCCAGGAGACAAACACGTGATGTTTCGTCTAGTAGCGCATAGCTGGGCTAGCTTTATCAGAAGTTTTCATAAACACAGGAGTACAATGACGCCCAACTCTCGCTTATCTTCAGCTCTCGGCCAGTGCGTGCGGTACTGCGCCGTTCAAGTCCAGGCGTGTGAAAATAATCTATTTAATATCCTCGAAACTTATTTCCACACCACTAAGCAAACAATGCCGAATCCCTCTTAATAAAGCAAGGTTTTTTCTCAATATTTTTTTTACATTTTTACAAATTGTCAAAAAGCCTAAAAGTAAGTAAAATCAGATTATCTGTCTCTCTGTGTACAATATAAACAAGGATTACTTCTTATCATAACCTACCAAATGTCAGCTTCAAAATGAGCTCCCGTTCAATGTTCTGCAGTAAATGGTTCCAGAGTTCTGAGCGCTGAAAGAGGCTTGTTTTTATAAAATACGCTAAATTTGTTCCTCAACAATACGAAAACCGTTTGACATTCAATAGTATATTTTCGAAAATGCACTCTCCTCAGCACCTTGTATAAATAGGGAATACATTAAAGTATAAAAAAATGCGAGGTTTTTTACTGATCGATTTCATATGGAATAGCCGATACCTTATGGCACGCCTAAATTTACATTTTGAATTTTAGTAAATCTGTTATAAAGTTATTTACCTGGGTTCTATTATTTAAATACTAGCCGTACCCGTGCGCTCCGCTGCACCCGTTAGAAATAAATATAAAGTAATTGCATAATTAAAATAGGACGTTTGATCCAGGGAACATTCGTGTTTGATAGAAGGATAAATCGTTTAATATGTTACTTAATTTAAATTGTATTTAAATAATTAAAATGCGATCATTTTGGTCCAGAGACACTCATTTGGTGCAATGACAATCCCTTTAACATGTTTCTTAATTATTATTACATGCATCCATACTTTAATGAAGACTGACATATCATTTAGATTTAATGTGTATACTTTATTTTACTTGCTATATGTTTCCATTGAATTATGATAATAACTTAATTTTAACCCTTGTTTTCTACGTATTCAGTAAATGGCGCTTGGGCCACTATGGTTCTGAACCCTTCAAATAACTTAATTAACTTAAATTGTATTATATTATATTATATTATATAAAAAATGTGTTGATAACGGATGTACACCGATAAGTAAGTTTTTAATTTGTTATGGGGGCTCTTGAATCTCAGGAGGAACAAATTTTATTTTACAACAGCGCAACATAATCTGCTTGGCTCATTACCCAATTTTTTTGCATTGCATTTAATGCATATGTATTTTAACACGATTGGATTGAGCATAGTTAAAATTTGGATTATAAAATAATGGAATGCTAAGCTAACATATTATTACCGCATACTAAATCAATACACTCTCGTTGTTCGTTAATTCTCTGAGATAAACATTATTTTAAGAAATACAGGAAACCAATACACAGAATAGCCTATCAAGTTGTTTGTGCATAAGAAGCTATTTTAATCTTACCTGTCCTCAATTCACTCACAAGTTACTGTAATGACATTATAGCATTATGTCCATATAGAGAAACTACACTTTCCAATGGTGAAATAATAATTAATTACACAAATCGGTTAATTTAGCTTCCGATATTACTTCATACAAACACAGAAACATTCTCTGTAGGCTATGATTCATAGCTTTCGATTGTTGTTGACCAAGGCTCCTTATAGACGAATTCATTTGTTTATTTCATTACACCGCCTTAGATGGCAGTTATTTTAATTTTGAAACTCATTTATCTCATTAAATATCACTCCTATCAAAATTTTTCAAAGAATAAAACTTATCGGAAATTATTTTTA
This sequence comes from Periplaneta americana, assembly GCF_040183065.1. Taxonomy (NCBI): domain Eukaryota; kingdom Metazoa; phylum Arthropoda; class Insecta; order Blattodea; family Blattidae; genus Periplaneta; species Periplaneta americana. The sequence goes on along the minus strand of NC_091118.1, from coordinate 210,885,769 downwards.
AAGAAATGTTTGTTATGCAACATTTTTCACAAAAATCAATAATAAGGGAGATATTTCGATTTATTTAATTCAGACCCCCTGAGTTATGTATTTTGAATGCCATATAGCCTAAAATCTAAGTTACAACGAACTTAATTTATATTCCAATTTTCATCGAAATCGGTTCAGCCATTATCGCGTGAAAAGGTAACAGACAGACAGACAAAAATGTCAAAAAAAGCGATTTTCGGTTTCAGGGTGGTTAATTATATATGTTAGGACCAATTATTTTTGGAAAATCGAAAATTACCAAAAAGATTTCGGCTACAGATTTATTATTAGTATAGATGATTTCAATAATTTTCAGACCATTCCATTGACACGTGTGTTTTCTAATTTATTTCAACGTACGACGCGATGAACTTTATTGAAAGCTTTCCTTTCTGCGTTATTTTTACCATTACGTGCTTTTATTCACTATTTTTGGAAACGAAACCGTGAACTGGTTGTGATAGGCGCCATGATTGATGTCTTGCCCGTTGTCTGAGAGGCTAGGCCGTCTGTATCGGACATGTTGCACAAACCGGCCGCTAGTCCGCGCCTCGCTCGACTGCATCGCGCGCTTACCTTTGTAACAGTGCGGGCTGTAGTTTATGCATGACCTCACGGCCTCCTGTGAAAAGAATTCAAAGCTCTAATTTGATTCATTTTTTTTTACATCCATTCAGCTTTTCACTTGTTTTTGTTAGCTTTGAAAATGAAACTCTGCACATGAAATTCTAAGTCATGCGAGTAAAAAATTATAATTTTTTTTTTTGCTCAAACTCTACTTTTGTGTCCGGTGAATTAAATTTAAACTTTGACGTAATAAATTAATTTAATATAAATACAGTGTGAACTTTTAAATTTTAATTCAGAGCTGCGTGGCTTTCATGTAATGCTACAGTAAGTTTTATTTAAGTAGAGATATTGAAGTTAATCAACATTTTTGTGGGGGCTTCAAATTTATAGTTCCACGGTTCGTTAACAGGCCAGCTGTTTTGATTCCTACGAAATACTACTAGTACTACCACTACTGCAACTTACACTAACAATACTACCTCTGAAATAATGGAATAGGATGTCAAATAGTGTTGTACATTGTATTTGAAAGACCCAACAGTAGCATAGATGATGACACGTTGTAAATATAGTAAATTTAAGGAAAGTAGAATAGGTTAGCAATAATGTGTATACATTGTATTCGAAAGAGTTAGCAATATTGTAATGTGTAATCTATTAGCATGTAGTATTGCGTTTTTGTAATGGAACATGCTTGTAAAGAAGGATACTAGTACTACCAACACTGTCACTTCTACTAACATTGCTACCACCACTGTCATTTGTACTGACATTGCTAGTACTACCACCATTGTTACTTGTACTACACTAACACCATTGTCACTTGTACCAATATTTCTAGTACTACCAACACTGTCATTTGTACTAACATTGCTAGTACTACCACCATTGTTACTTGTACTACACTATCACCATTATCACTTGTACCAATATTCCTAGTACTACCAACACTGTCATTTGTACTGACATTGCTAGTACTACCACCATTGTTACTTGTACTACACTATCACCATTATCACTTGAACCAATATTTCTAGTACTACCAACACTGTCATTTGTACTGACATTGCTAGTACTACCACCATTGTTACTTGTACTACACTATCACCATTATCACTTGTACCAATATTCCTAGTACTACCAACACTGTCATTTGTACTAACATTGCTAGTACTACCACCATTGTTACTTGTACTACACTAACACCATTGTCACTTGAACCAATATTTCTAGTACTACCAACACTGTCATTTGTACTAACATTGCTAGTACTACCACCATTGTTACTTGTACTACACTATCACCATTATCACTTGTACCAATATTCCTAGTACTACCAACACTGTCATTTGTACTGACATTGCTAGTACTACCACCATTGTTACTTGTACTACACTATCACCATTATCACTTGAACCAATATTTCTAGTACTACCAACACTGTCATTTGTACTGACATTGCTAGTACTACCACCATTGTTACTTGTACTACACTATCACCATTATCACTTGTACCAATATTCCTAGTACTACCAACACTGTCATTTGTACTAACATTGCTAGTACTACCACCATTGTTACTTGTACTACACTAACACCATTGTCACTTGAACCAATATTTCTAGTACTACCAACACTGTCATTTGTACTAACATTGCTAGTACTACCACCATTGTTACTTGTACTACACTATCACCATTATCACTTGAACCAATATTTCTAGTACTACCAACACTGTCATTTGTACTGACATTGCTAGTACTACCACCATTGTTACTTGTACTACACTAACACCATTGTCACTTGAACCAATATTTCTAGTACTACCAACACTGTCATTTGTACTAACATTGCTAGTACTACCACCATTGTTACTTGTACTACACTAACACCATTGTCACTTGAACCAATATTTCTAGTACTACCAACACTGTCATTTGTACTAACATTGCTAGTACTACCACCATTGTTACTTGTACTACACTATCACCATTATCACTTGAACCAATATTTCTAGTACTACCAACACTGTCATTTGTACTAACATTGCTAGTACTACCACCATTGTTACTTGTACTACACTAACACCATTGTCACTTGAACCAATATTTCTAGTACTACCAACACTGTCATTTGTACTAACATTGCTAGTACTACCACCATTGTTACTTGTACTACACTAACACCATTGTCACTTGAACCAATATTTCTAGTACTACCAACACTGTCATTTGTACTAACATTGCTAGTACTACCACCATTGTTACTTGTACTACACTATCACCATTATCACTTGAACCAATATTTCTAGTACTACCAACACTGTCATTTGTACTAACATTGCTAGTACTACCACCATTGTTACTTGTACTACACTATCACCATTATCACTTGTACCAATATTTCTAGTGCTACCAACACTGTCATTTGTACTAACATTGCTAGTACTACCACCATTGTTACTTGTACTACACTAACACCATTGTCACTTGAACCAATATTCCTAGTACTACCAACACTGTCATTTGTACTAGCACCCTACTACTATTGCCATTCCTATTAGCATAAGTACCATTACGGCCACTCTGCTAACACTACTGTTATCGCAAATAGCACTTCTACTAACGAATAAAACAACTAAAGAAACGACAAGCCGCTGTCATCTCGTCAGCCTTTAAGATTTGTATTTCGCCGTAATGTGATTTTACGTGATTGACTTTCAGTGAAAGAAATATTTCATAATTCTTGGCCAGGTAAGTTTGACCTCTTCACTGAAACTGTCCCTGCCTTTTATCTCTCTCTTTTATTTGTTAAGTTACAATTCTGTACTTGTCTACAGGAAGTCATTAAACGGTGTACCAATCTTGAGAATCGAACCCTCACCAGGGTGCTAGTGGCGTCCTTTCGGGTCTTTCTTCATGTGTTTTTGAAGATATGATAAAATGTGATCTGCGATTTGTTCTTCTACCTTAGAATTCCGTTAGTTGTAAGCCAGCTGTGCACAAGCGAAAATATGGTCTGGCTTTGAAGCAGCGACTTTCATGTTCTGGACGTAAAAGTTGAAGAATGACGTACATATGGCGAGATTGCGACGCGATAAATTTTTTTATCGTGCTTTTCAATTTTTACTTCATTAAGTTCTGTCATCAAAAGTCTCTAAAAAAGGAGCGACTCATTAAAATAGATGAGGCCATGAATTTAGATGTTGGGAAGATGGCAAGGAGTCCATCTTAACATTTGATATGACGTCTCTGGCGCATGTTTTCTCTTCTTTTATTTCTTCTTGTTATTGAAAAATGAAGAGAGTTACTGCTCAAGATGTTTTCGAGAACTTCCTTCTAGGTAATACTAAAATTTTCAGTAATAGATTCCCATAGATGAAAGGTTGCATGTTACATTTGTCTACGAAGACATTTCCTGAAATAAATTTGGCTGTCATGTTTTACATCTGCTCTCTTTCTCTATCTCTTTTTTTCAGTCAATGGCAGAAGCCAGGATCAAAGTACGCGTCTTGTATGATAACTGCTTTCATACATTTAGCAGTTCAGTTAATTTATTATGAATTACGAACATTCCCTTCGTCCTTTCATGTTCAAATAGATTTCCTTTTCATCCATTATACATCTGAAAGTATAAAGTCAGTTTTATTTTGATACTGATAGGTAATATATTTCCTAAAAAAAAAGATAAATGCTATTATCAGAGATGGAATCGCATTTTAAAGGAAATTTATTATTTATATTCTCCAGTTTTGACTTCGCCCTGTTCAAATGGCGCTGGAAATTCATTAAGTTGTTTGAATAACTTTCTTTCTACGTTTTTTTTATTAAGCGTAATGCTTCTGAAGTCATTCCCCCTCTTTTCTGTCATGTTTAATTTCCCATCTTTCGTTCCCCTTCCCCATCTACATCAGAGACCTCTACAGTCTCTCTAATGTACTCATCAACTTTCTTATGTTTTCCGCTGAAATGTCAGTTATAATTTCATACGTAATCCTTGATACAGAAATTTTAATCAGTCAAGGGACTTATAAAATATTCATATAATTCATTTTGTAAGTTAATATGTGCTCATTAAAATTGCTATGGCTTTGGCAGTAAAAAATCAATATTAATATTGTTACGTTAATAATGTCGCACAAAAAAAGATTGTATCGTCTTCGATTTCATTTCCATCGTCGCCACCGCCATCTTCATCTTGTTACGGCCTTCGTTGCCATCTTCGTTGCAGCAATGAACATAGAGGTGGCCATGATTACGTCGTCTTGGTTACTTTGTTTTGTTTGGAGGAATAACTAGTTCTCATTTTTAACTTTTTCTGGAAATAGTGCTAAAGATTTTATTAACATTCAGAATAGCCATGTTGATTGCTACGCTATTATTATTATTATTATTATTATTATTATTATTTCCATCTATATGTGAACATTATCGCCAACTATTCCTTTCACTCTGTTACCAAAGTCTAGTATATACAGTCACGAAGCTCAATACGTAGTGAATATGCATCCGTAGATAGTTGCTAACCACTAGGATCGCTACTATCGCCTCATTACAGACAATGCGAAATAGTACCGGCACAGTCTATTGTTTCTAGTACCCTCAACAACCTGTGCTTTTACTGTTTTTCCTGTCAACCATGTGTAACAATTTTTAGCATTTTACCAGAACAATTTCTCTCGTTGTTGAATTTATGTAAATACATTTACAATCTCGCCTGATAGTTATTCAGAATATTTTGCCAGCAGAATAACAAATAATTAATTAATGTAGTAAAGATAACAACGTACATGTATATTATTATTTAATAAGATAATAAATTTACTTACATATTACTTACTTACTGGCTTTTAAGGAACCCGGAGGTTTATTGCCGCCCTCACATAAGCCCGCCATTGGTCCCTATCCTGAACAAGATTAATCCAGTCTCTATCATCATATCCCACCTCCCTCAAATCCATTTTAATATTATCATCTCATCTGCGTCTCGGCCTCCCCAAAGGTCTTTTCCCCTCTGGCCTCCCAACTAACACTTTATATGCATTTCTGGATTCACCCATACGTGCTACATGCCCTGCCCATCTCAAACGTCTGGATTTAATGTTCCTAATTATGTCAGGTGAAGAATACAATGCGTGCAGTTCTGTGTTGTGTAACTTTCTCCATTCTCCTGTAACTTCATCCCGCTTAGCCCCAAATATTTTCCTAAGCACCTTATTCTCAAACACCCTTAACCTATGTTCCTCTCTCAGAGTGAGAGTCCAAGTTTCACAACTATACAGAAGAACCGGTAATATAACTGTTTTATAAATTCTAACTTTCAGATTTTTGGACAGCAGACTGGATGATAAGAGCTTCTCAACCGAATAATAACACGCATTTCCCATATTTATTCTGTGTTTAATTTCCTCCCGAGTGTCATTTATATTTTTTACTGTTGCACCAAGATATTTGAATTTTTCCATCTCTTCGAAGGATAAATCTCCAGTTTTTATATTTCCATTTCGTACAATATTCTGGTCACGAGACATAATCATATACTTCGTCTTTTCGGGATTTACTTCCAAACCGATCGCTTTACTTGCTTCAAGTAAAATTTCCGTGTTTTCCCTAATCGTTTGTGGATTTTCTCCTAACATATTCACATCATCCGCATAGACAAGATGATATTACAAATTAATATATTTAATATTTATATTTTCTAGCACGGCCATCACGCAATATCATGGCCCACTATATTGTTAAGAAAACAGTGACAATATTTAACATCTGAACATCAGGTTCGACAAGACATTAAACAAATGCGCACCAGGTACGACAAGACTATTTTGACAAGATTTCAATTTGATTGTTGGCTTTGATAGGTTAAAATTCAATAGACTCTTGTGTCATTGGTGCATTAGTACAAGAGTGAAATAGTCTACGAAATTTTTGCTGAACGAAGTACTTACATTAAAAATATGAAGAGTACTTCTAAATCTCAATCTATACTTCATAATGTAAGAAATTAAAACTGAATAAGTTCTTTTATTCTTTGATGTTACAGCATTCACTGAGTTGTAATATAAACTTGCTCTAATTTGTGTATTCAAAAATTAAATCTTTACAAACCCTTTTAGAAAGATACAACATGCAAAGTAAGTCTGACTTTCGAGAAAGAGAACTAGAGACAGAGAGAGAGAGAGAGAAAAAAAAAGAAAAGAAAAAAATGCATAAAATTAACCTCAAAGTGGAATGTCTGCATCAAGAGATTAGTGAAGGATAAAGAATAGAGAAGGATTATTGATATTAAGGTGGCCTGGATTACAAGAAGTAAAGTATGAAATTAGCTCTTTAATTCTATTTGCCGTTCTTCATGTTTATCCAGGCTCGTAGATTTGGTTCACACACGCACAAAGATATACATAAGGACTTGCGCCAGCAGTAGCTGCTAATGCAAGGCTGAAGACGAGATGGTTGACGAATAGGGAAACTTGTGACGGAAGAGGTTTACGAAAAGAACGGGAAGATGATGTAAGGAATAAGCAAAGAAAAAGGACCATGAGAAGAAAGAAGATAAGCCTACACGAGAGAGAGAGAGAGAGAGAGAAGTGAACATAGGAAAGAGAAGATGAGGATGGAAGAGTAAAGTCAAAATAAGGTAAGGAGTAGACGAAAAAATGGGAATGAAAAATAAATAGCTCAAATAGTTAAAGATAAAATGTTCCTTGTATCCTAAAAAATGCAAATTCCTGGAATTCAAGAAAGAAAATTCTTACCAAATAAATATATGAAAACTTGACCACAAAAACACGTGTTTACTCGTTTATTTATAACACAAACAGGAAGTGCGCTCGTAGCCATGTTGCCACGGCCTTCTTGTATCATGCAGCAAAACGATCTGAATGTTTGCCAGCTCAAATAAAAAAAAAAGTTATTTTTCTGTTGTTCTGAACGCCGTGACCCTGTGAATGGTAAGACAATAGTACATTATGCAACGACCCTATAATGGTAGTAATTAAGACGCGAGCATGTTTGTTTATGAAACGAGCGCAAGCGTGTTTCATAATTTTCGTACGAGCGTCTTAATTACCATTATAGTCAAGTTTCATACGACTTTTTATGCTCGACCATATTTCTAACTTGAAATTATTCATAAGTATTCATATTATTCTTATCTGACTGGGGAGCGGAAGTGACCTTGTCGTAAATTGTGAGATGTGCGCAGACGCGAAAGTATTGATTTTTTTCCGAGGAACAAATGTCATTGACCTTGATATAATCTAAAGAGTAAAATGAACACTAATCTTGACGTAACCTTGAAATTGATTTAGACATTGAAAAACGAGATGACAAATTGAATTTATTTGAATATTATTTACAATTAACGCTAATTATTACAGTAACAGAACATAACCTTCTGCGACAGTATTGGATTTCCAGCCTCCGTGACGTTTCGCTAGTTGTCTTTCGATTGCATATGCGAGAATAATCGATACTTGCGCTTTCATATTGCTACAATGGTATTTTCTGATTGGTAGAACACCTGAACTTTAATGAATAGGTGTACTTTAATGAGGTCCATTAAAGGGCTGCTACCAGGTGTATAATTACTACATTTCGGCATGGTCGAGCATAAATATATTTTTGTAGACACTTTTCCATATTGAATATAGACGAGAAACTTGGGAAAATTTATATCAAGTTATTAACATTATGAGTTTACTTTTAGAAATTCGATTTTTTTACCCAAAATGTGCAAGACATCACCCTTGTATATTAAAAAATGTAAGTTTCGGGAACTGGAGAAAGAAAATTTTACCATATGAAAACTTAACCATAAAAACACGTGCTTACTCGTTTATTTATAACAAAAACAGGAAGTGCGCTGGTAGCCATGTTCCCACAGCCTTCTTGTATCATGCAACAAAACGATCTGAATGTTTTCCAGCTCAAATTAAAAAAAAAAGAAGAATTATTTTTCTGTTTTGCACGTTGTGACTCTGTGAATGGTGAGACAAAAATAATTTTCTAGACACTTTCCTAGATTGGATATAGACAAGAAACTTGCGAAAATTTGTATCAAATTAATAAAATTATGAATTTACTTAAAAAAATAGATTTTTTTTATCCAAAATGGCAATACATCCTCCCTTGAAGGTACACAACGAAGGGCAAAGAAGAAGAAAGAAAAGGAGAAGAAAGAGGAGTAAGAAAAACAGGTGAAACAGAGAAGGAAAATAAAAAGATGAGGATTAGGAGGAAGTATGAGGGAAAAGAATGGAGGATAGCAAGAAGAAAAAGAAAACAGACTCAAGAAAACACTGCAAAAAGAAGAATAATGAGGGTGATACGGAGATAAAGAGAGAAGGGTGGGACAACACGAAGAGACGAACTGAATTTGCATCCAAGCTCACAAGTTAACAAAAGTGATTGCAGCTTGTATCTTAGCAACCAGAAGAGGGGGAGATAAGGCATGGGGCCTTATGAAGTAATGTATACAAAACACGGTCTGGCTTGAATGCAACTCAGCGCAAGGAATTGTTAAAATTTTGACCGCGTTCAAGTTCGCTCCTTGGCAACATGCCGACCTGGTTATCCCCGAACAGCCATTAAATCTTCAGCACTTGTTATCAGCTGTGAGTCGTGTTGTAAAAACCACCCAAGTGAAACATATATCAATAACAACTGAAAATCATTATCCGTAAAATGTCTCACCAGCTCACAACTGACGTGAGTTTCATACCCCAGGAAGAACTTCGGTCTATCGTCAAAAGTTATCTCAAAAATTGTTTTTTTTTTAGTCCATGTTGAATCTTTCGTACACTACTTTTAACACTTGAATATAAATAATTGATAAAATGGCGATCTTACTCGTGTTAATTGTGTAAACATGTGCGGCTTACAGCTGTTTCGGTGTTACTTGACACCATCCTCAGAGCCTACTACAGAGACATCATTTTATTTTTACTTCAACTTTTATTGTACCTGAGTTTTTGAATGTACTTCACTCCCATCCCTTCTACTAACGAAGTTCTAAATGTCCTCCACACAGAACCAAGGCCACAGTACTAAGTTAGTGAGCATAGTACGTTTCAGAAATATGTTCGCGTTTTCTAGTGACGAAAACTTCCAATATTGAATCATATTTTCGCACAGGTATTGTCGTCAGTTTGCCTACGTCGCATCCCGATTTCCCCCACCTGCTTCTGCTCGCTCCACTGTAAAGACTAGTGGTTGGGCTTTCTTAGCTCTTTTCTGAAAACATTAATTTCTGTTAGGAATTGGACGTCTACGTAATATTATACAACTGTTTAAAATAACTTAAATAAAAGGGCCTCGTTAAGTAATTAACTGTCACGTGATTTCCCCCCTTTGTACGACCCTACGACATAACCACTTGGACGGACAGTAGATAGTATGTCTGAGTAATTTTATCTTTTCGGATCGGGCAGAAGTGAAGATTGAATTTACAATACGTAAGGTCTCTTTTATAGAGTAGGTACAGAATTATTTCAACATGAGTTACTGATACGAAGAACGAAACTGGTAATTGGAATTAGGTACAATAGTCTATAGTGCGATAATATGCAAAAAGAACTGAAGCCTGTATCGAAATGAACAGCCATCATTTTCAAAAATGTGTTTAAATATCCATATTATGATTATTATTCAATTTAACTTCATTCTCCATAGTGTACGCTAATGTGCTGTAGACAGTATAATATACACTGCATAATGAATACTTCGGCATGGATAACTCAGTTCGTGAGTAAAAACACTCATTGTTAATACAGTACTGTATTTTGATTAAACAAAAACCCAATGAAAATTATCAAACTCAAAATCGCGATATTTCCTACTTTACATAAATGGATGAACTACTTTTTTTCCCTCCTATACCTAGTAAAGTGATTTGTTTGTATTTTACGCCTGTACCATCGAACTCCAGTCGTGGAAGAGGGTAGCAAACTGTGTTTTCGGGTCTCAATCATTAATCCAAAGGCATAGCCAGGTTAATATTAAAAACGTTAGTAAAAATGAAATGATGTCTCTGTAGATCTCGGTGCTATCTCAATTTCGCTGCCTGTTGTGTGGGTGCGTTCGTGTGATGAAGAGTTGTGTCAAATAGTGTGTGTGTTCTGAAATTGATCTGTATGTTGAGAATTTGAATAGGGTGTGTTTTAATGTGTCTGTATATTTCATATTGTTCTAGTGTGTTGAGTTTTTGATTTTTGGGTTATATGTGTAGAATTTGTGTAAAACAGAAACACAAGAACACAAGAAATACATCACACTAACATACGAAAACAAAAACACACATAAGATCGCATCTTCATTCAGACAACAGAAATACAACATAGCATACAGAACAGAAAACACACTACAAAGACATTTCAACACACAAACAAATAAATACAACCACACAGGCGTATACAAACTCACATGCAATAGTTGCGACAGTTTCTACATTGGACAGACAGGCAGATCATTCCAAACTCGATACAAAGAACACATTAAAGCAATAACCAGAGGACACAATACATCTACATATGCCGAACACATAACTAATGCTAACCACACATACAATAACAAATACAGACATGGAAATCTTACACATACAACCCAAAAACTCAACACACTAGAACAACACACTCTAATCAAATTCTCAACACACAGATCAATTTCAGAACGCACACATTATTTGACACAACTCTTCATCACACGAACGCACCCACACGACAGTCAGCGAAGTTGAGATAGTGCCGAGTTCTAGTAGGCTCTGAGGATGGTTTCAAGTAGCACCGAAACAGCTGTAAGCCGCACATGCTTACATAATTAACACGAGTAAGATCGCCATTTAATCAATTATTTTTTTAGCTTCATTTTCTTAGTATTAGGAACTATTTTATTTCCATTTGCGGAAAGACTCTAGAATTACATCTAAAATTCTTCTGAAGTTCAAAACAATTGAAGTCAGACGGAAATAATGATTCCAGTTCAGTCAGGAACTCTTTAGGAGTAAAACCGACTCAAAATAATTGACTACTTTTTATTTCCTTGGAGCAATTGATCGAAAACAACATTGTTTTTAGAACTGTAGTAAATAGGTTTATGTACAATTTGGATCCTTCTCTACATAATTCTTACAATAAAATGCAGGAATTTCGTGGAAGGGTTTCTAAGTTTTGACTCGCGTGCAAAATCGATATGTCGTGTAGTAATTTATGAGTACTACAATAAAAACTTTGTCAGATTACCTATTCCCTCACTTTTAGTACATAAAACATGGGCAATGTCGAAATCTGAAAACGTTTTCCGCAGAATGTTCCGTATCTTATCCGAGTCTCGTATTTCAACCGATGATGAATGATGATATTATCATTGATGATTGTAGTAATGATGCAGATTGTGCTGATTAATCTACTCACGTAGATAATAATAATAATAATAATAATAATAATAATAATAATAATAATAATAATGAAGTTATTTATTCTGCTGTTAAGGCTATCAGCCCTTCTCTTCCATGCCACCAGAAATATGTATATACTCAGCGAAGAAACAAATGAATAACTGAAAAATGAGTTCTATTCAGTCAATACTTAATATAAACACAATAAAACATGTTATAATAACATTTACACAGATTTTAAAAACAAACGTTTTCGCCAATTTTGATTGGCATCTTCAGGTCGTGTAGGTTGAATGGAACATGTTATAAAAAGTGAACACTTGGTATATGACGTTAAAAACCAAAGTTACAACTGTAATATCACTTAAAAACAGAGAATAGAATATAGCAAAAAGCCTCCACGATGTGTGTAGAATCACTGTGTTGAAAGAGGCGTGTGTGAACCAAGGAAACAGCAAAACTCTTCTGTCATTGCAGATACAGTTTTCAAGATAGATTTGAAGATGCTACGAACAGGTCGGTCGTGTGGCCGTTATGGAGAGCAGGAAAAATCCTGTAAATTGTAAGGTTAGAATGAAAGAATATTTAGAAGCATTTAAGTATTATTTAAATCTTCTAAAACAATACTTACAAAAAATGGAAGAAAGTCTTGAAATCCATGAGGACGGCGACACGACTGATCTTTAAATTAAGTGGTAGCGTATGACGAAAACTGAATACTTCGACCTACACGGCCTGAAGATGCCAATCAAAATTGGCGAAAACGTTTGCTTTTAAAATCTGTGTAAATGTTATTATAACATGTTTTATTGTGAACAATTTTTCCCTCGAAATTATTCAAATAACTTTACAGGGAGTTATACCTGAAATCTTGATTTGCATGTTTTATTGTGTTTATGTTAAGTATTGACTGAATAGAACTCATTTTTCAATTAACATTGAACTTAATGGAACCAATATGCCTTTGAAAATGAATAACTTTCATTCATTCAAACAAAACAAGAACGTTTACAATGATACCTAGTAACAGAAAACAAAAAAGATAATGCAAAACCATGAAAAAAATATTACATTTTGTATAGTTGCTATTAAACAAAGCTATATTAATATTATGAATCTGAATAAGTAAACGAGAAAGTGCAATTAATGATGTAAATAAGAAATACAATAATACGTGATTATACAAAGACTGTAATCGACACATCTAGTAACTTATTAATAATAAATTTCGCATACATCTTGATTACACAACTTTTAACACTATATCACTTCGGCATATGTATTATACAGGTTGTTTCCGAGGTGGTGTTACAAACTTTCAGGGATGATGGCGAAGGGCACATGTATCAATTTGAGATAAGGGACCCTGGTCCGGAAATGACTGATTCGAAAGTTACAAGCAAAAATAGTTGTGTGGAAATGAAATAATTTGATTCCTCTGTACACCTTATTTATGTGTATGTATCTGTACATCTTACACATACTGTATTCATCTGACGTTGTTCTCGTTGTCTACTTACAGTATTACATTCAGTGCGCTGTCTGAGGGGTGGGGACAGGAAACTACACTAAAGCAATGCAGATAGCGTAATGTGTAACGGACATGGTCGGTCCTGATATGCACGTCTGTAGACAGCAGTGTATGTGTACAAGTTGCAGTACCCAGTCGATTAGTCCTAGTGAAATGGAGGAGTACACGAGAGCGGAATAAGCAGACCTGATTTTCGAATACGGATGAGCCAATGGGAACAGTAGAGAAGCTCACAGATTGTATCGGGACAAGTACCCACGTACGGCCCATACCATCTTTCCACGACTGTTCCAAAAGTTAAGGGAAGGAGGGCATGTGGTGCCAAATTACAATAATTCCATTTCCACACAACTATTTTTGCTTATAACTTTCGACTCTGTCATTTCCGGACCATGGTTCCTTATCTCAAATTGATACATGTGTCCTTAGCCATCATCTCTGAAAGTTTGTAATACCATCTCGGAAACACCCTGTATATCTTTCGCGTGTTAAATATTGCAGTAGGTCCCTGGTTAACTAGTTTCAGCCTGTTATTGGCCATCTTCAGGACTGGTTGTTGCTGGTCTTGACGCCTTTTGTTTGTGTTTCCTGCAGGGGTGTGTTTGTATAGTGTGATGTGGAGTCAAAGAGTGTGTGTGTTCTGAAATTGAGTTGTATGTTGAGAATTTCATGTAGATATATATTATTTTAATGTACTGAAGTACATATGATATTTCCATGCAGATATTCTGCGTCATCATATGATGATGAGTAATGGAACGGAGAAAAATTCTCTCCGGCGCCGGGATTTGAACCCGGGTTTTCAGCTCTACGTGCTGATGCTTTATCCACTAAGCCACGCCGGATACAACTCCGACGCCGGTTAGAATCGTCTCCGTTCCATTACTCTTTCATCATATGATGACGCAGAATATACCTGCATGGAAATATAATATGTACTTCGGTACATTAAAATAATATATATGATATGCGTAAATCACTTCGTGATTTAAGACGGCGCTTATTCCGTCGGATCCCGGCCAACTAGTCACTCATACCGACTGCACCTCAGCACATGTGTGGACTTCGGTCCTGCGTTCATAGACATCTATGACGTAGTGCAGAGGGCGGCCACTAGAGGGAACCCAAGAGTTGGAGCTTAATCTGAGAAGATTCTAACCGGCGTCGGAGTTGTATCCGGTGTGGCTTAGTGGATAAAGCATCAGCACGTAGAGCTGAAAACCCGGGTTCAAATCCCGGCGCCGGAGAGAATTTTTCTCCGTTCCATTACTCTTTCATCATTCATGTAGATATGTTTTTGTATGTTTATATATTTCGTATTGTTCTAGTGTGTTCAGTTTTTGGCTTTTTGGTTGAATATGTAGAATTTTCATGTCTGTGTTTATGTCTCTATAGGTGTGGTTAGCATTTGTGATGTGTTCAGCATATGTGGAAGCTATATTTATCTTTTATTCACTGTGTGCGACCCTCTGAGAGGCGTGGAAACTGTTACTTATTGCCATAGATTATTTTCGAGTGGTTGAGATAGTATTAGTACAAACGCACAGGATTCCTGTCTCTCTCAGAACGCGCAATGTTATCTTCTAACAGATTCCGCTGAAATGTAAATACATCGCCAAGTAACGGCCGGTGGGGCTGCCAACGACACGCTCCGTTAAGACGGAATGCAAACAGCAATTTGTTAAAAATCTCGTTTTTACCTGATATTTTAATGAGCGAAACTACCAATTTAGACTTACAAGGGGATGAAATATGGCTTGTATAATTTCAGATATTTATCACTATTGAGCCATGGCCTCTGTAGAATGGACGACAAGTTGTGAAGCTGGAAATGCGATCGCGTTGCTTTTCGCTGTGTGAAGGATGTCCCCCTCTATGGACCGGTTTCACAATGAATAAATCTGTTCGCACGCTTTGTAGAAACTTAGTAATTCCTACGAACTTAATAACTACTCTCACAGCTTTCTTTCTATTACCTCTTCATTGATATTTCCTCATTGTTCGCCTTTCATTTCCTTTCTTGTTAAGCAAGTTCTTGAGTTATTTTCCATTTTTGTGTGTCTGTCGTTCCCTGCTTCTTTCTTTTAGTTTTCTTAATGTTTACTACCTATTTTCCTTCAGTGTCTTATATTTAATTTTGTTATTCTTCACTTAGCAGTCCACACCTGTGGAGTAACGGTTAGCGCGTCTGGCCGCGAAACCAGATGGTCCGGGTTCGAATCCCGGTCGGGGAAAGTTACCTGGTTGAGGTTTTTTCCGGGGTTTTCCCTCAACCCAATATGAGCAAATGCTGGGTAACTTTCGGTGCTGGACCCCGGACTCATTTCACTGGCATTATCACCTTCACCTCATTCAGACTCTAAATAACCTAGATGTTTATAAAGCGTCGTAAAATAACCGAATAAAATAAAAAAAATTCACTTAGTATTCAGTATCAATAATTCTGATGCCTGCCTTGTTTCTTTCGTCGTATCTTCTTTTTTTCTGACGAATTCGTCTATCCTGTAGCCACGTTTCACTTCATTTTAAATTTTTCGTTTAGCGCCTCTCTTATTTTTTTCAATTATCTCTAATGTATTCTTTATCATTATGCTTCCTTTCCTTCCATCGCCTTGTTTTCAGCTACCTTTAGTTCATCACCTCTTTTTTTCACGACTTTCTCGTCACTTTCTTTTTGCTCTAATTTTTCCTCTGTTTTTTTTCAAGCTCTGTTCTACTGAATCTCTGATTTCTTTAATCTCTGTTTTCTTCAACCTCTATTTTTAAATATCGATAATTTTGCTATCTGTATTTTCTTGCAGTCTCCATTTTTTTTGGAGTCTCCGTTTTTCCTCCATCTCCGCTTTTCTTACAATCTTCGTTTTATTGCAATCTCTATTTTCCTTTGCAATCTCAGATTTCTTTAAATCTCAGTTTTCCTTTGCAATTCCCATTTTTCCCTTGAAATCTCAATTTTCCCTTGAGATCCCCGTTTTCCTTTGAGATTCTCGTTTTCCTCTTGAGATTCTCGTTTTCCTCTTGAGATTCCCGTTTTCCCTTGAGATCCCCGTTTTCCTTTGCAATCTCCGTTTTTCCTTTGCAATCTCCGTTTTTCCTTTGCAATCTCCGTTTTTCCTTTGCAATCTCCGTTTTTCCTTTGCAATCTCCGGTTTTCCTTTGCAATCTGTTTTCCTTCGAAATCTCTGGTTTTCCTATGAAAGCTACGGTTTTCCTTTGAAATGTCCTGTTTTCCTTTGAAATGTCCTGTTTTCCTTTGAAATGTCCTGTTTTTCTTCGAAATCTCCTGTTTTCATTTGAAATCTTCTGTTTTTCTTTGGACTTCTGTTTTTCTTTGGAATCTTCTGTATTTCTTTGGAATCTTCTGTTTTTCTTTGGAATCTTCTGTTTTTCTTTGGAATCTTCTGTTTTCTTTGGAATCTTTTGTTTTTCTTTGGAATCTTCTGTTTTTCTTTGAAATCTTCTGCTTTTCTTTGGAATCTTCTGTTTTTCTTTGGAATCTTCCGTTTTTCTTTGGAATCTCCCGTTTTTCTTTGGAATCTTCCGTTTTTCTTTGGAATCTTCTGTTTTTCTTTGGAATCTTCTGTTTTTCTTTGGAATCTTCTGTTTTTCTTTGGAATCTTCTGTTTTTCTTTGGAATCTTCTGTTTTTCTTTGGAATCTTCTGTTTTTCTTTGGAATCTTCTGTTTTCTTTGGAATCTTCTGTTTTCTTTGGAATCTTCTGTTTTTCTTTGGAATCTTCTGTTTTTCTTTGGAATCTTCCGTTTTTCCTTTGCAATCTCCGTTTTTCCTTTGCAATCTCCGGTTTTCCTTTGCAATCTGTTTTCCTTCGAAATCTCTGGTTTTCCTATGAAAGCTACGGTTTTCCTTTGAAATGTCCTGTTTTCCTTTGAAATGTCCTGTTTTCCTTTGAAATGTCCTGTTTTCCTTTGAAATGTCCTGTTTTTCTTCGAAATCTCCTGTTTTCATTTGAAATCTTCTGTTTTTCTTTGGACTTCTGTTTTTCTTTGGAATCTTCTGTTTTTCTTTGGAATCTTCTGTTTTTCTTTGGAATCTTCTGTTTTTCTTTGGAATCTTCTGTTTTTCTTTGGAATCTTCTGTTTTCTTTGGAATCTTTTGTTTTTCTTTGGAATCTTCTGTTTTTCTTTGGAATCTTCTGTTTTTCTTTGGAATCTTCCGTTTTTCTTTGGAATCTCCCGTTTTTCTTTGAAATCTTCCGTTTTTCTTTGGAATCTTCTGTTTTTCTTTGGAATCTTCTGTTTTTCTTTGGAATCTTCTGTTTTTCTTTGGAATCTTCTGTTTTTCTTTGGAATCTTCTGTTTTTCTTTGGAATCTTCTGTTTTTCTTTGGAATCTTCTGTTTTTCTTTGGAATCTTCTGTTTTTCTTTGGAATCTTCTGTTTTCTTTGGAATCTTCTGTTTTCTTTGGAATCTTCTGTTTTTCTTTGGAATCTTCTGTTTTTCTTTGGAATCTTCCGTTTTTCTTTGGAATCTCCCGTTTTGCTTTGGAATCTCCAATTCCCTTCCAATCTCCGCTTTTCTTGCATTATGTAGTCTATTTTTTTTCGTGGTCTGTAATTTTTGCAGTCCTTATTTCTTTGTGGTCTTTAGTTTTTTGTAACCTTTAATTTTTTCCAATCTCCTTTCCTTCTAAATCCTCTTTTTCTTCCCACCTCCTCTTTTGCCACCACCTGTCACTTGCAACACATTTCACATTCAACACATCTTCGTCACATACAAAAGCGATAAATGGAATGAAGGTAACAAATAGGATCTGTGTTGTGGGCTGCATTCTGGTTTCCTTCTCTTTGATATGTTTACTGGATTGTAACCAACTAAGAATCGCCCGTTGTAACAGAAGCATTATTCCGTCGCATAAGCAAAGCATTTTCAATTTGGAAATGCGTGATCACTTCTTTATGTCACTTACGGCGTTACTTATGGCTCCTCTGTTTTTCTTCTTCTTCTTCCACCCTCCTAACCTAAGTCCCTTCCAGTCTGGCTACTTACAGCCCTCTCAAAACAGGATAATTCTTTCTGTTTGTGAAACTCAACCGTGGAGAATTTCCTCTGCCTCCCTGCCGCTTCCTTTCATTTCAGTCAGTTTGAATCCTCTTAAAATGGCGGGGGTTCTCTTTCGTCGCGCGCCCTTAATAGCGAACGGGCACGGGCGACTCTCCGTGCTTTCCAGGACGAAAACTCTCTTGCTGCTTGGCCCTCTGTCAGCGGAATCTAACAACAAAATGCAAAATAATACATAATGATTATTTCACTTACCTGTTGTAGAATGGTCGCAACATCGCAATCACCGTCGAAGCTAAGATTCCTATTTCGAAGACGTATGTTTGGAAAGAATTCCAAAATTTTGTGGAGAGGTGGATGTAGGTTCGTGGCCCACTTTTTAGGGCTCATGCCGGCGTTTATTTTGGCGCCCTAGGAAAACCGTAGGCAGGAAGATAAGGTGAAAGAGTAATGGAACGGAGAAAAATTCTCTCCAGCGCCGGGATTTGAACCCGGGTTTTCAGCTCTACGTGCTGACGCTTTATCCACTAAGCCACACCGGATTCTACCCCGGCGTCGGAAGAATCGTCTCAATTTTAAGTTCCAACTCTTGGGTTCCCTCTAGTGGCCGCCCTCTGCACTACGTCAGGACCGAAGTCCACACATGTGCTGAGGTGCACTCGTTATGAGTGACTAGTTGGCCGGGGTCCGACAGAATAAGTGTCGTATGATGACGCACAATATCTGCATGGAAATATCATATGTACTTCGGTACATTAAAATAATATATATGATATGCGTAAATCACTTCGTGATTTAAGACGGCGCTTATTCCGTCGGATTCCGGCCAACTAGTCACTCATAACGAGTGCACCTCAGCACATGTGTGGACTTCGGTCCTAGGTTCATAGACATCTATGACGTAGTACAGAGGGCGGCCACTAGAGGTAACCCAAGAGTTGGAACTTAAAATTGAGACGATTCTTCCGACGCCGGGGTAGAATCCGGTGTGGCTTAGTTGATAAAGCGTCAGCACGAAGAGCTGAAAGCCCGGGTTCAAATCCCGGCGCCGGAGAGAATTTTTCTCCGTTCCATTACTCTTTCATCGTATGAATACGCAGAATATCTGCATGGAAATATCATATGTACTTCGGTACATTACAATAATATTATAGGAAGATAAGGGCTTTAATTGGATACTGTGTATATGGGAAAATGATTGCTCAAGTCATTTGAGACACTCGGGAAAAATATGAACACACAGTGTGTCCCAAAAGTCATCGTGGGGTTTCAGAGGATTTTATTTTTTTAATGAATAGAGGTAGAAATGTAATATTTGTAAAAAATGGTAAAGGTAAAGGTATCCCCGTAACATGCCATGAAGGCACTTGGGGGGGGGCATGGAGGTAGGGCCCCATGCTTTCCATGACCTCGGCACTAGAATGAGGTGGTGTGGTCGGCACCACGCTCTGACCGCCTTTTACCCCCGGGAAAGACCCGGTACTCAATTTTATAGGTGGCTGAGTGAACCTCGGGGCCGTTCTGAAAGTTTGGCAACGAGAAAAAATCCTGTCACCACCTGGGATCGAACCCCGAACCTTTCTGTTGGTGCCAGATGAAAATAAAACTCAAAGTTTGTCGTCTGTAAGTTTGAGGCACTGAAGGAAACAAAAGACGGTAAAAATCGAACAAATGCAGTAATTTTAATTGTTACAAATAATAATAATAATAATAATAATAATAATAATAATAATAATAATAATAATAAAGGTGCGCCTGATAAGGCATTTTAGATCTTGTTTATGTCAGTTCTTAGCGTATTCATTTAGTGTCTTATCGTTATTCTTGCACTTTGTTAGATGACATCTTTCACATTTGAAATTGCACAATTCACACACACAACTTTCACACGGTTCATGGTAACTTTTTGTCTTGCACAACTTAACGATGAAAACCATGTATCGGGAAGCGGGTTATTGTATGTCTTTGAGTCTGATTTTCTTTAGTCCAGTTCCTGTCTACCATAGCACCTGTGGCGTAGAAGTCGGGGTCTATCGTACGGCGTTTATCTTCTCTTCTCTCCAGGAGGTCTTTGTAGGGTTGTGTCGATTGCAGTAGTAGTTGGAGTCTGATGTCTTCTACGTAGAATTACAATTACAATTACGTTACAATTAATTATACAACATGAATGTCCAGGTAAAAGTGCAATGTGTTTTGTAAACTGCCACTATTTTGAATTGTGAAAAAAAAAATATATATATATATATATAACTAATTCTTTAACTGTAAAAATATCATTTTCGTATAGCAGAAGGACAGTGTTTTACACATACCAATTTTCATTATTGTACAAGATACAAGTAATGGATGAAAAAAATGTTGAACATTTCCAAAAATTTTACTGTTGTAAGCTGTACCTTAACCCTTAAATGTACAGAAATTTGATCCGAACAAATGTAGCACTTAAAAATTCCTTTTCAGAACGAAAAGTTACTTTTCTTCGGATCAAATTTCTGCACATTTAAAGCGCAAAATTAAAATTCTTTCAATCATTTATTATCATAATACAATGCTCTCTTAAATTGACTGAGCATATTGGGAATTAAATATATGGCTTTCCCAGAACACGATGTGAAATGTTTACTACGAAATATATTTTTTTTCTCGAAAAGGAACCAAGAACGAGTGAAATTGTATTAAACTTTTTTGTTTGAAATATTTCATGGAATAACTTCTTGAAATTAATAACATTACTTCCGGTTCACTCTGTATATAATTGATTCTGGGTTAGTAAAACTAATTAGTAATATTATTAGTGCAGAGGAGAATAGTGTGAGCAATTTTTTACAAAAAAAGTGCTACCCATAAAAATTCTACTTGTAGCAAGTAAAGCGATAGGGTTGGAAGTAAATCCCGAAAAGACTAAGTATATGATTATGTCTCGTGACCAGAATATTGTACGAAATGGAAATATAAAAATTGGAGATTTATCCTTCGAAGAGGTGGAAAAATTCAAATATCTTGGAGCAACAGTAACAAATATAAATGACACTCGGGAGGAAATTAAACGCAGAATAAATATGGGAAATGCCTGTTATTATTCGGTTGAGAAGCTTTTGTCATCCAGTCTGCTGTCAAAAAAACTGAAAGTTAGAATTTATAAAACAGTTATATTACCGGTTGTTCTGTATGGTTGTGAAACTTGGACTCTCACTTTGAGAGAGGAACATAGGTTAAGGGTGTTTGAGAATAAGGTTCTTAGGAAAATATTTGGGGCTAAGAGGGATGAAGTTACAGGAGAATGGAGAAAGTCACACAACACAGAACTGCACGCATTGTATTCTTCACCTGACATAATTAGGAACATTAAATCCAGACGTTTGAGAAGGGCAGGGCATGTAGCACGTATGGGCGAATCCAGAAATGCGTATAGGCTGTTAGTTGGGAGGCCGGATGGAAAAAGACCTTTGGGGAGGCCGAGACGTAGGTGGGAAGATAATATTAAAATGGATTTAAGAGAGGTGGGATGTGATGGTAGAGACTGGATTAATCTTGCTCAGGATAGGGACCAATGGCGGGCTTATGTGAGGGCGGCAATGAACCTCCGGGTTCCTTAAAAACCATTAAGTAAGTAAGTTGCTACCCATAATGCAGTAGGTAGCCAAGATCGTCTAGGCTCCAGGTAAAATTACAAAACAGTTGTTTCTACACCCACTTACCAACTCTGCTTAGAGATGTTTTTGAAGGAGAAAATGTTGTGAGTTGGCAGATTTCTAGAGGGAAAAGCACGAGAGAAAAGCGAGGATAATAGACATAATATATTTTAGTATATTCGAATCTGGACAGTGGAAGGACCCTGGAAAGAAGAATAATTGTATTAAATGTAGTTAAAGCTGAACGAAAATGCAATGTATAAATCTTGAAATGTGTAACAGGATTTTCCACCTGATGGAGTGTTCGTGAATGGAGGCTTTATGTCGTATTTGAATAGAGGCGATGTGCCTTGTTTTATGTCACAGCGAGTGAGATCATATGCATATATACATGGCATGGCCTACCCAGTGCGCGTGAGAGTTGCAGAGGGGCAAGGGGCACATCGCTAGGGCTGAGGATTTCAGCTGTGTACTTGGTGGGGGCGGGGAGGAAAAATCCAGCAAAGAAAGCAGAGAGAGAAAAGCTCCGCAATTTCTTCCCTCCAGGAATCCACCCCCCACCCCCACTAGACACAAACAAGAGGAATTAGCCTCCGCGTACCGGCGGTATATATAAGGGACGGGGAACTGAGGACCGGGAAGAAATATATATATATTTAGATGCAATAAGGTAATAGAGAGCAAGACACAGCGGGGGATAAAGACTTGACGAGGTAAAAGAAAAGAAAATAGTAGGAGGAGCAATGGAGAAGAGATGAACCGAGGAAAAGGAAATTAAGACAGAGGAAATGAAGCTGCAAAACTACAAAAGAAATAGGAAGTAAATAATATGCATAACACAAATAGAGGAGGACAGGGTATGTGCTTGAAGTTTTAATTATGAAAGCTATGTAAACAATGCGTTTGTGCATGTTAGCCCAGGAGTACAGAAGAAGACTGCAGCAAAATACTGGATTTCGCAAGCTGCAAGCTCTTCGAGTGGGATTCGGTGAATGCTTTACGTTGTGTTGAAGTCTGGTTACAGTGTGTTCACGAGATTTGTAAGATCTGATGTTAGATGTAACTGGAGTAACGGAATATATACCAGGCATGATGTTTGAGTGATTTTAAATAGCTTTCTGATTATTAAATTTTATGAGACATAATCTGATATTTGACGAATTGTATTAATTGATTGTATTCACTTACTTTTTATTAGGGGAGAGTCGGGTAGTATCGGACGTCGGGTAATATCGGACAGTGAGTTTCTTTCATCTACCACACGATGATAGTACCTGATTGACATGGTTACGTTTCTGTGATGTCGCATAGAGAAACGTAACCATGTCATTCAGGTACTACCACATGGTGGTAGATGAAAAACACGCACTGTCCGATATTACCCGACGTCCGATACTACCCGACTCTCCCCTACTCCAATGACAAAATACTTTGCACAATCAATAATTATTAATTTACTTGAAAAATTCATAAAGGAAATAGAAACTTTTTTTAGGTTAGTTTTAAATTAATAAACCTTATCTACATTCTCAATTATGTTTGATTTTATCAAACTTTATGAGACAAAATCTGATATGTGACGAATTGTATTAATTGATTGTATTTACTTACCTTTTATTATTCCAATTGACAATATACATTGCATAGGAAAATCAATAAATATTAATTTACTTGAAAAATTCATCAACGAAATAGAAAGTCTTTTTGGGTTAGTTTTAAAATAATAAACCTTACCTACATTCTTAATATCTTCAGGCATGATGTTTGATTTTAAAGAGCTTTCTGATAATGAAATTTGATGAGACAAAATCTGATATTTGACGAATTGTAACAATTGATTGTATTCACTTACTTTTTATTATTCCAATGACAAAATACATTGCATAATCAATAATTATTAATTTACTTGAAAAATTCATAAAGGGAATATAAACTTTTTTAGGTTAGTTTTAAAATAATAAACCTTATCTACATTCTTAAGATCTTCAGTCAATTATGTTTGATTTTATGTTTAATTTTATCATACTTTATCAGACAAAATCTGATATGTGACGAATTGCATTAATTGATTGTATCTACTTTCTTTTTATTATTTCAATGACAAAATATATTGCATAATCAATAAATATTAATTTACTTGAAAAATTCATCAACGAAATAGAAACATTTTTAGGTTAGTTTTAAAATAATAAACCTTACCTAAAATTCTTAATATCTTCAGGCAATTATGTTTGATTTTAAATAGATTTCTGATTATCAAATTTTATGAGACGAAATCTGATATTTGACGAATTATAATAATTGATTGTATTTACTTACTTTTTTATTATTCCAATGACAAAAGACATTGCATAATCAATAAATATTAATTTACTTGAAAAATTCATCAACGAAATAAGAAGTTTTTTAGGTTAGTTTTAAAATAATAAACCTTACCTATATTCTTAATATCTTCAGGCGATTTATTATATAATTTCAACCCAATAACATCTGGTGGTTGATTAATTATTAATTTATTAAATGGAATGTGAAATGTATTAAATTGTCTGGTATTAAGACCATAAAAATTTCTGTTCTGGATGAATACTTCACAAATACAAATTAAAAATGTATAATCTAGGAAAAGTTAAAATTATTAAAAAATTTAAAATATTCGTTACACGAAACTATAAAATGTATTCCAGCCATACACCTTACTATTCTCTTTTGAGATAGGAATACATATTGTGTTGAGGTAGACCAACCCCAGAAACAAATGCCATATCTCAAACGAGATTCAACATATGCATAATACATAGAAACTAGCTGGGATTGTGTCAGCACAGATCTAAAATTAAAAAAAAGAAAGATAACGAATTCAATTTTAAGATAACCTTAGTACAAATGATTAACCCTAAAAAAGTTACAGTACTTTATGCTGGAAGGTTAACATAATTTACATAATCTCATGTCATTTATCTTTTTTTTTTTTTTTTTTTTTTTTTTTGTAAATTGTGAAATTGTAAATATGTCGTTTTAATTAAATTTAAATGTAGTAAATTTTCATTAAATGATCTTTGCACTTCATTTAAAATAGTATTACCTAATATATTATTATTATTAGTATTAATTATTATTTTTAATTTATTATTAATTATCATTTAGTTACTACTGTCACGGGGTATTTACCCATTTGCAGTGTGAATATAATACATACAATATTTTGAGAAAGATCGGACACAATTAAAGAAAGATCATCAGCATGCATAGTAGACTTAATAAATGGCGATAATGCCTTTAAAATACCATTTACATGTAATATAAACAATACAGGACCCAAAACAGAACCTTGAGGAACTCCAAGGTATACGAGACGTGAGAGCTAATTTTATGTTGAATGGTGTTTTAATGGAATCAGTGCGATATGTGGGAACTGATCTGAGATAAATTATTCTAATAATGGAGCTTATAGGGACATCTAAACTAATTTAGACGTAATTGTAATAATGTAATTTATACGAGACATTAGAACTGATTTTACGTACAATTTCATTATGTAGTCTGTATGAGATACGAGAACTGATCTTGGGTACAATTCCAGTTATGTAATGTGTACAAGACGTGAGACCTGATCTTATATAAAGAATTTATACGAAACATTACAACTGAGTTTAGATACAGTTTTGATAATTCAATTTTTGCGACATTTGAGAACTGACTAGTCATGATGGAGTTTATATGAAACATTAGAATAGATCATAAAATTTATACGAGATTTCAGAACTGATATTATATAGAATTTGATAATAGAAATGATATGATACATGCGATTTAATATTCTAATTTTGTGATAATAGAATTCTGATATTAAGTAGAGCTTTGATCACATACACTGATTGACATAAAATGGACGACAATTCCTGAGCTTTAAAAAATCAACTTTCATGTGTTTCTTCATTGTTGAACGAGGAATGCCAAACTGTGCAGATCTTTTCCGAGTGGATTTCAGGGGAGACCTTTCCACAGATGCCTCAACAGCGTGGCATGTTTTCCTTTTTGTTGTCGGGGTTCCACTTCTGGAACAGTCTTTCACACTACCCGTTGCGAATGCACGTTTTTCCAACCCCAACATTGTTGCTTTCCTTGGCGGTACCACACCAAAGCGGTCACGAAATTTCGTCTTCATTGTTTTCACGGTTTCGCCCGTATGACGTCTTTCATGAAGCCAAACCATTGCCACTGATCTCTGGTCAGCCATGTTTGTTTATAACTGCACGGTTCCCATGGTAGCATGGTACCAACGTATATATGGCGGTACCAACATTTACATTCAACATTCACGAAGTGATATAAGGATATATGGGGGTACGCATACTTTGTGACCCCCCCTGTACATTTTACGAGATGTAATGCCACTGTTCTGACAAATGGATTTTCTGTGACACAAACTATTAAAGAAGGTACAATTCTGAAAATGAGAACTTAATGAGATATAAGGTTTTATATTGAATAAATGTAGAATTTTACATTAATTTAAAATTCTAACCATGTAATTCCTGGTGTACATATGACCTGTTTAATAGAATTCTGGTCGTAGTATTTTTTTACTGTTTATAGTATAATATAATGATAGCATTTGATAATGTAAATTTCACAAGCAATACGGTTTGATGTATGCATATGAAATCAATGAGTACCACAATGTGTATTGCATTTGTGTAATTCTGAACGTGAAACTTTTTTACGAATTTGATTATGAAATATTTATAAAGTAACATTATTTACATCAGACAGAATGTTTATAATATTTATTTGTTTAGCATGAGATGTGATAAGAGAGATTTCGAGAATTTTGATGTGAAATTTTTAACAATTCCCAATCTAAATTTGGCCCTATACAAAATAATTAAATTTTATCTCACGATGTATATTTTTCTTAGTAATTACCAGTCAAGCACAGTCGAAATTATGATCGAACCTAACTTGAATTTGTCATAATTACACTTCTAGCGTATTCATATGGATACAAAGGCTAGTATTTCTTATAATGTGCTTAAAAATATCTCCGTCCTAAACACAATAAAACAGAATCTCAAACCATTTACGAAATAAAAATGTATCTGAAGTTAAAAATATCAATTTAGGCTTACAGGAATAAAAAAAAAATTACTGAAATTCTTCAGACAAACCTCACAGAGAATACGATAGCCCTAAATTCTAATCCTCCTTAGAACTTAAAGAAAAATTACTTTTTTACAGCAGTACTTGTACATCATAGAAAACAACTGTTTGAACATCTGGTATTAAATATAAAATTTTAAGGATATTTTGTTACAGTGTTTTGTTTTTAAAACTTTTTTTTTTTTGTGGAGGCCTTGGAATTTTTATTCTGCAGTGCGTTGTTTTGTTTCATGCGTTATTCGTTTGTTTCTCTTATGCAGTATTGTAATAAAAATAAAACCAACGTTTTTGCTGGATGTAGAAAATCCCGTCGGAAGATGAAGCAGGTAGGAAACGCTAAGAATTTATATTAAAATAACAGAAATGTTTGGGAGTGCTACAATTTATCGATTCACGTCCTTCGCCGTGTTTGCAGCTTCTTGGATCGATCCCTGTCTGTAGTCTGAATAATCGTGTACAAATTAGCACAGGTTATGACACTGATGCTTGTGAACTGCCGACACACCAGTGATGTGATTTACATGATACACTGACAGACGTCAAAGCACATTAAAAAATAGGGATCTGAACCACAGAAACGCTCATAAAAACTGAGTTAACAGTTGGCAAAATTCGAAAGTATTTCTGTAAGTAAAATGTACTTATTTATTCATATATCTACCTACTTATTTATTTACCTATTTACCTACTTATTTATTTACTTACTTATTTCCTCATTTTGTATTTAGCTACTTATTTACTTATTAATTTGTTTATTTAAGTATTTATTTATTTGTTTACTTACTTATGTATTTATATAATTTTTTTATTTTTTATTTGTTTATTTACTTATGTTGTTATTTATTTACTAATTTATTTAATACTTTATTAATTTATTTACTAATGTACTTATTTATTTACTAGTTTACTAATGCATTTACTAATTTACTTATTTACTTCCTTATTTATTTGTTTATTTACTAATGTACTTGTTTATTTACTAGTTTACTAATCTATTTACTAATTTACTTATTTATTTACTACTTTACATATTTATTTACTTATTTATTTGTTTATTTACTGATTTACTGTACGTATTTATTTATTTACTTATTTATATGTTTATTTACTAATGGTGTTATTTATTTACTAGTTTACTAATGTATTTACTAATTTACTTATTTATTTATTTGTTTACTTACTTATTTAGTTACTAATGTACTTATTTACATACTAGTTTACTAATGTATTTACTAATTTACTGATTTATTTACTAATTTACTGATTTATTTACTAATTTACTTATTTATTTGTTTATTTACTAATGTACTTATTTATTTTCTAATTTACTTATTTATATGTTTATTTACTTACTTATTTATTTATTTACTTTTTTGTTTACTTACTAATGCACTTATTTATATACTAGTTTACTAATTTATTTACTAATTTACTTATTTGTTTATTTACTTATTTACTTGTTTATTTACTTATTTATTTGTTTATTTACTAATTTATTATTTATTTGTTTATTTACTTGTTTATTTACTTATTTACTTGTTTATTTACTTATTTACTTGTTTATTTACTAATTTATTATTTATTTGTTTATTTACTTATTTACTTGTTTATTTACTAATTTATTATTTACTTGTTTATTTACTTATTTACTTGTTTATTTACTAATTTATTATTTACTTGTTTATTTACTTATTTACTTGTTTATTTACTAATTTATTATTTATTTGTTTATTTACTTATTTACTTGTTTATGTACTAATTTACTTATTTATTTGTTTATTTACTAATGTACTTATTTATTTACTAATTTACATATTAATTTAGTAATTTATTTATTTATGTATTCATTTATATATTTAATAATTTACTTATTTATTTATTTAATTATTTTATTTATTTATTTATTTACTAACTTATTAGAATTTGCGAAAGACAACTTAATGAATTATTTTCATTTAAATATCGAACCCTGGACGTATGATGCTGGTGGTGGTACAGCTGAATTGAAAAGTACGGTCTGACCAGCAGGTCTGCCTATCGGGGGTGAAGTTTAATGAAATTCCAATAACCGTTAGACTTCTCGCAGGGCAAGAAACAAGTGTTCCACTTAGGAAATTCTGCGCCGGGGAGAACTTCCAGGAGAAGGATTACAGGGGTAAAAACTCACAATAGCGGAGAGAGGGGATGTTGAACTTTATATAGGACGACCAGCGCCCGGAAAATTACACCGGGTTTTTATCATCAAACGTTGAAATTTATTAAGAATACATAGGCCTATTTTAATTCCTATGTATCTGTATTGATAATGTCACTATGATTAGGCCATGTATGACAAAATTGAAAAAAAAATACCGTTCCAGATTTACTCTTGCAGCCAACACAAAACCTACATTGGATCACAATAATTACCTTTAAGTTTAAATACAGTGTCTGAGCTCATTCGATAAGTAATGGCAGCACTACTGTAAATCAGCGCTCCTAGCGGTGAGCATCGGAATCTTTTAGTACGTAATACCGCAGCGATTTTTTCACAAATTTGCAATATATATTGTAAATACAGTGCCTGTTTTTGATTTGTAGTAAACAATACAGCCCTCAAGGTACGAAAAAAGGTACTTCATAAAAATCCAAGTAGAGAAAATCATGCAACTTAGTGCTTTAGGGCATTACAAGAAGCCCGTGGGAGAAAAGTCCTACCATACTGAACTATTGCAAGTTGGGAGGAAGCGAGACATTCGCTTTTAATCAAGAGTTGACATCTGAAGAGCTTTAGATTGATCAGTGAAAGAGATATCCAGAAATGCTGCTGCAGATGGAGTCCGCAGTCTTCCAAGAATTTGGCAACGTATCGTTTGATATGGCAGGAGACTGTATTTCTTTCTTTCTTTCTTTTGCTAATAATTGTAACATAAAATATAATATATACAGAAAAACTTTAGCTCGCCCCTGAAAGAGTAGAACTCGTGCTCAGGGGCGGATTCCTGAATTGAAATTAATAATTATACAATACAATTTGTCTTATGTCTACTATGCAATTGCAGTATATAAATTTAAATTTACATTTCTTCAATTTTTATAAAATCCATACATAACTTTTTTAATTTAATACTAGAACTATTAGAATTGACAAGATTATGATATTTAAATATAAATTTGTTATATATTCTTGGGCCTAAATTACTACTATGATTAAATACTGTAACAGTGTTGCATTTTGATTCAAACAATCTTAAAGAATTCATACCTTTTGTTTCATAACTATGGGAATACAATTCAAAATTATTTCGATTTTTATGTATGAATTTTATTAATGCAATATAATAAATTTGTCTAACGTTAAGTACATTAAAGTCTAGAAACAAATTTTGAGATGGAAAATCAATAGGTTTATGAAGACATATTTTAATTATTTTCTTCTGTAATAAATAAAGTTGATTAAAATTGGATTTAAATGAGCTACCCCATCCTATAATTCCATACATAATTACCGATCGAAATAAAGTTAAATATATTGTGCGTAATAAACTTATTGACAAGTAATTCCTCAATAAAACAAAATAATATACTATTTTACGTATGTATGAAGTATGTAATGCCAAAAGTGACCTAAATACATTTAATGTGAGACAGTGACTATGTTTCCATTACTTTTCGAATGCCCTAGTGTTTTTACTTCATCATTATGACAGAATGTATTGCAATCCTGCCAGAATTAGGGAGTTATATTTGTGGACAGACAAGTAAATTATTTCACGTTGTTAGATGACAAAAAGTACAGTGATATTTTACTTTATTTGCAATGGACGATTTAAGGTTCCCCATTGTAAATAAAAGAATAGAGTACTTCCTTTTTCTGCACGATTCTTTCTCCGTTTACTGTGTAAGTAGCTTATTAAAAACAATGAACACAATATAATAATCCTATAAATACTCCACAAGCCATCTTGGCGACACCCTCTTTAAGATATTACATCTCATTGAGGTTCACTTAACAGAGATGTTCAACCAAATTCAAGTAACGTAAAAGTATCTGCAGCTCAATCGATAGCCTCTTTCCTCGTTACCATGGTAACACCTTTATAAAATTATAAAAGAAAGATTATAAAAATCTGTAATAAAAACAAGAGACTACATCTTTTTGCGCGATTGTGTTTTTTTTATTTATCTATTTTTTTAGAGGCCTTGTAAGTTGTATTTACAATACACAGACTGGTTACTAGAGAAACATATTATTGTTACATCTCAGCATAGATCTAGTGCTGTTGTAGGACATGATGGTACCATTAAATTACAGCCAATTTTCCATAAATCTTCAATATTTATGTCCACTTGTATACCAAAATCATTGCTTTGTATCATCTTAGCTGCTATGATTTATAGAGTGTATTTTACTGATATTTTTAGAAAAATAATACTCCCTTTGAATGTATAATAGTTACATTGACTAAAATGGCGGAACATCAAGAAACTGTATTAGCTTAAAAAGAAACGGTACCCGAAGCTTTTTAAAAATGAATTTTTCTCTATATTTTCAGTACAAAAAATGTGGTAAAAATTATACGGCATTTGCAATACTAAAAGATGTAATCGTGAAAGAAATAATATGTGATACACATGTGTTATGTGCTCATAAGAATTTCGGAAATAGAAGACTGGACTTCGTCTCTTCTTTTCTACAGTTTCCTCGTTTTTGTAATAATAATAGACTTCCAACAGACGTATTGATATGTATACTAATTTCTGCTCTAATAGCGCAATACGAAATTTTTCGTATAGATATGTATATTTGTGTTTGTATTTATAAATTATGTAAATACTCAGTTAAATAATATTTGTTATATTCCCTTTTTTCTAGTAGAAAATCTATTAGAATCTGTGCTTCACGAAGTGGAATGTGGTACGAAAATTGGTATTTCTTAAGAAAATTTTCAATATTCTCTATTGTAATAACCAGGGAAAGGGATTTGGAGTATTATAACGAATGGTGAAACGTAGTATAGATATTCGTAGCTCAGTGACTATCAAGCGAGCTACGTGGACGAGTACAGTTCACTTCATACAAACTTACACGCAACGTTCTGTAAACGTATTTCAGAATAAACAAATGTTATAGTTTAATGACATATAGTGGCCTACACACATAATCTGCATTTCATTTTGAACTACATGTGTTTTTCTTGGCAACGCACAAGACACCAATAAACAACATTACAAATATACATAATTAAATATCAATCTCTGCATCCTTGCGTGTCAGTGGAAATATTGATGGCTGATAGTTGTCTTCTGCATGGAACTCGCCTCTGAATATGTATGTTTCTCTGTCAGAAGCGTGTTAAATTAAAACCTTTATTTACAATATCATGAAATATGATAATATGTATACAACATACACTACAGTATTTACAATATATACAGTATACTACAATATTTACAACATAGCCTAATACAGTATCATTATATGTTGAACAAAATGTAGAACCAAACGAAATGGCATTTTCAATTAATGCTATGTTTTGGTGATGAAACAATTATTCCTGCTGTGCCTTATTATAATAAATTGTAAATATTATTTTCAAAATTTCAAAATACAACTTTGCTCTGTTGCAAGGAAGGAAATTTTTTAACGTGGAAAAACTTCGTTCTACATCTGCAGAGACAATTGGAGAGTACTTGAAATAAGATAGGCTACCTCAATTAAATTCACATGTTGAATGACGTCATTGGGACACGTCTTTGTTAATACATCTGAAATCCGACCTAGAATACTGTACCCATCAATTTTAATCAAAACTCTGTTCATTTTTTCACCAACACGCTTTCCTACTTCACCTTCTACTCACTCGGTTTATTTTAGGTAAATATAACAAATTTGACTTAATATCCATGACTTCTTTTCCGATTGTTCTACCATTTAGCAGTTCCTGGCGTATTTGAATCGCAGCCCATCATCGGGATCAAAAGACTGGACCACTTTCTTCACAGATTGGAGGTGATGTGCGTAATAATTGCAAGCTTCTAACCATGACCCCCAGCTCTTAAGAACTGGACATGGGGGAAGCGGCAATTTAGGGAATTGTTTCCTGAATTTTGATACTCGATCTGGAACTTTTACAAATATAGACTAGTCTTTCAATTTTGTATTGTTAGTTGGTTTCACTTTCGGCATTGTACCCGCACTTCACTACTCTGAAGTGCAAACCTGCATGTTGAAGTTCTTATGCGACAACTGTACCGTTCACTTGTTGTTGACGTGCAGAGATCTGCCAGTATGTCATGGAGGGGAGGACTTGGTATAAAGGGTTGTAAACAAATGGCTGTGTAGATGCCAATACTAGCTTTTACTACTCCAAATTCCGTTCCCTAGTAATAACACATTTATTATGCAAGATTCTACAGAAATACTGAAGTATTCCTTGATACTAAAATAAACCTTTGCTTCTGAAAAAAGTTTATATTGTGGATACATCACCTTTAAGGTAGCCTGCATTCGAATCCCGGTCGGGGAAAGTTACGTTATTGAGGTTTTTTCCGGGGCTTTCCCTCAACCCAATACGAGCAAATTCTCGGTAACTTTCGGTGCTGGACCCCGGACTCATTTCACCGGCATTATCACCTTCATTTCATTCAGAAGCTAAATAACCTGAGATGGTGATACAGCGTCGTAAAATAATCCACTGAAAAAATCACCTTTATCTGCCATTATGCAGGGTGAATCTAAGTAATGTCCTTCATTTCGGGGGGTTATTTTCTGGTGTATTTTAAAACAAAAAAGTTTTTCAATACAATTTTGCTCGTTTCTGCTTCCGTTTTGAGATAAAAATTGCTTTATATGAAATATTTCATAGCGTGTTTTTGGGAAAACCATTGATCTAATTCCCAATATGCTCAGTCAATTTTAGAAAGCAGTGTATTATGATAATAAATGATTGAAAGAATTTTAAATTTGCCCTTTAAATATGCAGAAATTTTATCCGAACAAATGTAACATTGTAAAATTCCTTCGCATAACAATATGCACATTTAAAGGACAAAACTAAAATTCTTTCATACGAGTATATTAATTGTCATAGTACACTGCACTCTTAAATTGATTTACCATTTTGGAAATTAAATCAATTACTTTCCCAAAACACGCTGTGAAATGAATAATATAAAGCAATTTTTTTCTCGAAAAGGAAGGAAAAACGAGCAACATTTTATAAAACTTTTTTTGTTTGAAATATCTCAAAGACTAACCCTCTGAAATTAATTGCATTACTTTCAGGTCTTTCTCTATATACAGGGTGTTTTAGAAATACTTCGACAAACCTTGAGTGCATGTTTCTCACAACAAAACAAGGAAAAAAGTTCATATAAACATATGTCCGAAAATCCTTAGGTTTTTAGCTATCAATGAAAGAACATAATGAAACATCTGTTAGATATTGTCAGCTGGGTAGCAAGTGTTGCAACTGGAATCAATTCAGAAACTCATAACAAATAAAAATTACGTTCAACGGGTTTCGAGGTACAACCCAAGAACTTAAGTTTGTAACCGATAATAATTCATTTTGTTAGATAATCGAATGATGTTATCGATACAAGTCTGCTGATGCACTCATTGTATCCTAGATGTCTGTGTGTTGCCAAGGAGACTTGTTTACTGCAGTCATTTGTCATTTGAACATTTGTTATGACTTTCTGACTTGATTAAAGTTGCAAAATTTGCTGCCAAGCTGACAATGTCTAACAGATATTTCATTGTGTTCTTTCTTTAATAACTAAAAATCTAAGGATTTTCGGACATAAGTTTATATTAATTTTTTTTCTTGTTTTGGTGTGAGGAACATGCCGTCAAGGTTTGTCAAAGTATTTCTGAAACACCCTATATATTTATCTTCTGTTAAGTTTCTTTACACACAATTTGCCATCTCTGGTCATAACGCATGTGTAGGATCTTTGGGTATATCAGTAGGCCTGGATTATTGCTAGGTTTCTATTTTTATTTTGTGTTATAGATGGCTTGTGCCCATGTAACTGATTTTTATTTGTTTTAATGTTTATGATATTGGTGATTAAGGTGGTGATGAATCATAGTATATAAATTTCCAATCCGGAATTTGCTTTCGTGACTGAGGAAAACCACGAAAAATCCCAGTTAGATTTGACGGCCACGGTGTTCTGAACCCAGGACCTGCAGAATACGAATCTCAAACGTAATTTTCTTAGACACGTCGCTCGGTCATATATTTTTTTTCCGTTGTTGGTAACTCTATAGCATCTATTAAATGCTTTATGGTTGTGCTAACAGATGGAGTTACTTGTCAACAATGTGACGCTGAAACGTGTGTTCAGGTTACTGTCCAGCGACAGTCCTGACGTATTTTTATATTTGTCATGATTGGTTAATTAATATTAACCCGGCACACTCACATTCATACAAATTTCCAGACTCTAGACACCCAGGGAATTCTTCTTCTCCAAGAAAAACTCGCTGAGAGCCGAGCCCGGGAATCAAACCCGGGACCTCCTGATCTACAAGCCAGCATGCTGACCAACAGACAACGGAGGCATGTTCTACATGTTATCATTATTAATTACATGTGTCGTACTTCTGCGTAAAATGGTATTGGATAATGTTTTCATAAAGGTCCGCAACATTCGGTTGACCTCGGACGTGCAACGGAAATATCCGAACGTAATTACACGTTATTTCTTGTGCATTCGCCGACCTGGAATAATAATTGAATAACAGTTTTGAGTTAATTGTATAATAATGTTACAGTTACTATTAAAATGTCCTTTGATATTAAATGTTTAGAGTTAATTACTAATATAATTTTATAATTGTGTTCTTTTATGAATAATTGAGGGATCTCACGCTCTCTGCTAACACACGATGACCATGAAATTTATAAAAGGGATGTTCTGTTATTGTTAGCGCGCTGGGTCCATTGTGAACATAAAATTAGTGTAACTAGTTCGACCCTCGGCAAATGAGCAAACTGTTGCCGTGATGTTTTACTCCCATAATCGAGGTCGTCCCTACAGCAGGTAGAGTTTGTTATACGTTACAAAAATTCATTGAATAAATAGCATATAGAAACACATTTATGAAATGGATTACCGATCTTTTATTGTGTCTTTTTCTTTTAAAAATAATTTCCTTCCAATTACTTTCTGCTTTGTCCATCACAGGTCTCTGTGTTTCTACGAGATTGCAGAGATAACTAGCCTCAATCTAGGAGTTTATACGGATGGACATTGTACGTTTCTTTTTATTATAGTAGGTTATTTTACGACGCTGTATCAACATCTTAGGTTA
Organism: Periplaneta americana; assembly: GCF_040183065.1. NCBI lineage: Eukaryota > Metazoa > Arthropoda > Insecta > Blattodea > Blattidae > Periplaneta > Periplaneta americana. The sequence goes on along the minus strand of NC_091118.1, from coordinate 210,849,127 downwards.
TATACCGTCTGAATGAGATGAAGGTGATAATGCCGGTGAAATGAGTTCGGGGTCCAGCAACGAAAGTTACCCAGCATTTGCTCATATTGGATTGAGGGAAAACCCAGAAAAACCTCAACCAGGTAGTTTTCCCCGACCGGGAATCGAACCCGGGCCACTTGGTTTTTCGGCCAGACGCGCTAACCGTTACTCCACAGGTGTGAACTGTACATTGTTCAACTCATATTTAATCTCTTTTACTCTTTTCTTATTTTTGGTTGTCCATTCCTTCCTTCGTCTTGGTTGTCCATTCTTTCCTCATCTAGCTTGTCCATTCTTTCCTCATCTTGTTTATCCATTCTTTCCTCATCTTGTTTGTCCATTCCTTCCTCATCTTGTTTGTTCATTCTTTCCTCATCTTGTTTGTCCATTCTTTCTTCATCTTGTTTGTCCATTCTTTCCTCAGCTTGTTTATTCATTCTTTCCTCATCTTGTTTGTCCATTCTTTCTTCATCTTGTTTGTCCATTCTTTCTTCATCTTGTATGTCCATTCTTTCTTCATCTTGTTTGTCCATTCTTTCCTCATCTTGTTTATTCATTCTTTCCTCATCTTGTTTGTCCATTCTTTCTTCATCTTGTTTGTCCATTCTTTCTTCATCTTGTTTGTTCATTCTTTCCTCATCTTGTTTGTCCATTCTTTCTTCATCTTGTTTGTCCATTCTTTCTTCATCTTGTTTGTCCATTCTTTCTTCATCTTGTTTGTCCATTCTTTCTTCATCTTGTTTGTTCATTCTTTCTCATCTTGTTTGTCCATTCTGTCTTCATCTTGTTTGTCCATTCTTTCCTCATCTTGTTTCTCCATTCTTTCCTCATCTTGTTTATTCATTCTTTCCTCATCTTGTTTGTCCATTCTTTCTTCATCTTGTTTGTCCATTCTTTCTTCATCTTGTTTGTTCATTCTTTCCTCATCTTGTTTGTCCATTCTTTCCTCATCTTGTTTCTCCATTCTTTCCTCATCTTGTTTATTCATTCTTTCCTCATCTTGTTTGTCCATTCTTTCTTCATCTTGTTTGTCCATTCTTTCTTCATCTTGTTTGTTCATTCTTTCCTCATCTTGTTTGTCCATTCTTTCTTCATCTTGTTTGTCCATTCTTTCTTCATCTTGTTTGTCCATTCTTTCTTCATCTTGTTTGTCCATTCTTTCTTCATCTTGTTTGTTCATTCTTTCCTCATCTTGTTTGTCCATTCTTTCTTCATCTTGTTTGTCCATTCTTTCTTCATCTTGTTTGTTCATTCTTTTCTCATCTTGTTTGTTCATTCTTTCCTCATCTTGTTTGTCCATTCTTTCTTCATCTTGTTTGTCCATTCTTTCCTTAGCTTGTTTGTCTACTCCTTCTTCATCTTGTTTGTCCATTCTTTCCTCATCTAGACTGTCCACTCCATCCTTCTTCCTATTTTTTTCATAGTCATTTTCTGCTTCCTCTAAGTACCTCCTTCTGTAAAGTTTCTTTATTTCTCTCCTTATTGCTTTATTCTGTCTTTCTTAGCTTCTTATTCTTTGATGTTTCATTCATTCTCATGGTTTTTCTCTCTCTTTTCTTTCACAGTCTTCGTTCTATTCTCTTTCCGATTTACAAAAATTGTTCGTGTCCGTTATTTACTTTGTTATATATTCAGTTACCTTTTAGTTAATCTAAACTTCTAGTTCATTGAAGTCAACGCAGTTCATGCGATTTATAATAAAGAAACTTCATGATGTGATTCGAACCCAAAGCTTTCACTCCTCATTTCTTACATTCCTGCCGTCTGCATGTCCCTTGAATGCATGCTGTATGCAGCACAGTACAGTCGGAGAAGTTGCCGTAGAAGCTGGGCGGTACAGTGCGTAAATTACTTGTTGGTTCCTTCAGATTGATTTGGAATGTTCCCTATTAAACAGAAAATTTTATCCATAATCTCACCAAGATCTCGTTCACTGGATGATTTGAAGTTCATAAAATTATTGTAGGCAAATAACTGATAGGTCAGATTCTGTCAGATGCGTTTCCAATTCACTGTGGGCTAAACCAAGGAGATGCACTATCACCTTTACTTTTTAACTTTGCTCTAGAGTATGCCCTTAGGAAAGTCCAGGATAACAGAGAGGGTTTGGAATTGAACGGGTTACATCAGCTGCTTGTCTATGCGGATGACGTGAATATGTTAGGAGAAAATCCACAAACGATTAGGGAAAATACGGGAATTTTACTTGAAGCTAGTCAAGAGATAGGTTTGGATGTAAATCCCGAAAAGACGTAGTATATGGTTATGTCTCGTGACCAGAATATTGTACGAAATGGAAATATAAAAATTATAAATTTATCTTTTGAAGAGTTGGAGAAGTTCAAATATCTTGGAGCAACAGTAACAAATATAAATGACACTCGGGAGGAAATTAAACACAGAATAAATAGGGGAAATGCCTGTTATTATTCGGTTGAGAAACTTTTATCATCCAGTCTGCTGTCAAAAAATCTGAAAGAATTTATAAAACAATTATATTACCGGTTGTTCTTTATCGTTGTGAAACTTGGACTCTCAATTTGACAGAGGAACATAGGTTAAGGGTGTTTGAGAATAAGGTGCTTAGGAAAATATTTGGGGCTAAGAGGGATGAAGTTACAGGAGAATGGAGAAAGTTACACAACACAGAACTACACGCATTGTATTCTTCACCTGACATAATTAGGAACATTAAATTCAGACGTTTGAGATGGGCAGGGCACGTAGCACGTATGGGCGAATCCAGAAATGTATATAGAATGTTAGTTGGGAGACCGGAGGGAAAAAGACCTTTAGGGAGGCCGAGACGTAGATGGGAAGATAATATTAAAATGGATTTGAGGGAGTTGGGATATGATGATAGATAATGGATTAATCTTGCTCAGGATAGGGACCAATGGCGGGCTTATGTGAGGGCGACAATGAACCTCCGGGTTCCTTAAAAGCAAGTAAGTAAGTAAGGCAAGTAACTACTTTAAGTAGGAACCATAATTACTATTTTTTTTAATTCATGTTGGATTGGAGCACGTCAGAAATGTCATCCCTTGCAAACTGTCACTTCTATGTCCAGAGGAGAGTCGGGAAGCGTGAAAGAATGTACCTGGATGAAAAATGTATGTGCTTTCTGCTACGTCTTCGATTTTATCGCGCCTGTGTGAAATTGTAAGCCTATTTCGATGTTTGCCAGTTGCTACAGTCTCCTCTGTTCTCACACACTGTCGTTTTTTTTTTGTTATTGTTTTCCAACCCTCTCTCGAAGTGTTACGCAAGTGACAAATATCATCCAGAAAATATACAGTAGATTCCCGCCCACAAATTTGTTCCTTATATAGCCAAACGGTTTTATTATTGAGTGAAATAGTGACCTAAGTACATTTCATGTTTTATGGAGGATATTTCCAAGTATATCAATACCAACAAATTATATCGTTTCCATTTTCTGTTCGTTACTTACAACCACATATTCGTTCATTGATACTTATTGTTCTAAATGCAATTTGTTACATTCCATTACATTTCATTCCTTATGGGAAATGTAATTTGTATTCCTCAGTTATAGAAACATTTTCAGAACACACAAAATTATAGATGGTATATTATGTTCTATTAAGGCTTCGTAACTGTTACCTGTCACAAATTTGTCTTAAGAAAACTAGAAAGCTAATAAGTCTTGCATACAATTATTCATGAATTCGACTTTGGAACGATTTATGTATAGATCGATCATACTACCTCATTTGTAAAAGTATTTCTTGATGTTAAATGGCCGCTTGCTTAAGACAATATATTGCGAGCTGCTTCTAGAAAGGCTTTGTCCAATATCTTTCTCCCAGAAAATATTACGTATATTATTTATCAAATTTCTACAAAAGAATCTGTCAACTACGAGCAAAATCATACCTTCACAACTTAACATAAGCAATCACATGATGAAACAGTTCTATTACCAGTTCTGTGTGGTTATAAAGATTGGACTTTCACTTTGAGAGAGTAACAGACGTTAAAGATATTCGAGAATAAGGTGCTTAGGAAAATATTTGGGACTAAGAGGGATGAAGTTACAGGATAATGGAGAAAATTACAGAACTCAGAACTGCACGCATTGTATTTTTCACCTGACATAATTAGGAATATAAATTTCAGACAATCTATTATCAGGCAGTACATCTCACTTGACGATATGTGTCAGAGGAAGAACAATTGTTTGTATGCATCTGAAGTCTGATTAGTGTAACATGTAGCTAGCCTGTGATATATGCAATGGAGGGGGAAAGGAACTGGCCAACCTACCCCATTATCTCCTGACTTAGATGTCTCATAAGTGGTGCCTTGGGTTGGTATCACTTGTTGCGTTCAGATCTGTTTTTTTCATTCATTCATTCATTCATTATTTTGTATGCAGATGCTACAGCTTTCCTAAATGTTTATAGGTCACTTGATATTCTTACAGAACAAACAGAAAACACATTAGAGCAGTGTAAAGTTTGGTTTCATAAAAATGGTTTTTTTATTAATAATGAAAAAACACATGCTGACATTTACTAAAAAGATATTAGTGAGGGTAACCAAGAGGATATTAAACTGTTAGGTTTCCTCATATATAGACATCTATCTTGGAAATCACATATTAGGTACGTATACATTAAGTTATCTTCTGTAACCTATTTGTTAAAAAAATTGATGAACATTGTTAGTTTTGAATATGTTCGAAATGCATACTCTGCCTTTTTTCAAAGTGTATTCAGATATGGACTTATTTTGTGGGGAAATTCTGGTGATATTACAGACATTTTATTAATTCAAAAGAAAGTTATTAGAATAGTAGTATTAGTAGTATTTATTTATTTAACCTGGTAGAGATAAGGCCGTCAGGCCTTCTCTGCCCCTCTACCAGGAGATTCCAACTACAATATCAACAATAAAATTACAATTAAGTTAGTATTAAATTTACAATTACAATTACAAATAATATTACAATTAGTATTAAATTTACAATTACAATAAAATCAAAGTACGAAAAGATTACCTGAATTATTAAAGCTAGATAATTTATCATAGAGAAACAAAGAATATTTTATATTTACTGAATTACAAATTAAATCTAGAATAACAAAATTGTATAGTGATGAAATTACTGAATATTGAAATATTTTGTGATAGATTAAAGAAACTATTTACAAGTAATCAATTACTGACCAAGAGCCTAGTAAGTTTTCGTTTGAATTCAATTTTATTTCGACAGTCCCTGATGCTAGCAGGTAGCGAATTCCAGAGTCTTGGCAGGGCTATTGTGAAAGAAGATGAGTATGAGGAGGTGCGATGGGATGGTATTGTTAGTATTGTTTCATGACGAGAGCGTGTGTTCAGATTATGGTGGGAAGAAAGGTAAGTGAAGCGAGACGACAGGTACGAAGGAATAGAAGAGTTCAAGATTTCGAAGAGAAAGAGAAGTGAATGTAAATTTCTTTTCTTATCTGGTTTAAGCCAACCTATTGCTTCCAGGGATGGGGTAATATGATCATATTTACGAACATTGCTTACAAAACGTACACACAAATTATGAGCACGTTGAAGTTTCATTTTGTTGTCGCTGGAGAGGTCAGTCAGTAAAATGTCCGCATAGTCAAAATAGGGAAATGCAAGTGTCTGCACAAGGGACTTTTTTAAGCAACTGACAGCTTAAAAAATTAGAACACACTGTAGACCTCTGTTCATACAGACAGGTATTCAAACCGTCATAAATCTGTACATATATGATGTTCTAGTGTTTATGAAAGAACATTTGCAAGATTTTAATATGAGAAGTGAGGTACAAAATCATACAACGAGGAATAGGCAATTATTAGATTATCCACTTTGTAGACTTAGTGTGACAAAAAATACTATAAATTGATTGGAATCAAATTATTTAATAAGCTCCCTATAAACATTCAACTTCTTCCTGTTCAAATTTATAAAAACAAATTGTACAGTTGGTTAATTAAAAACCCACTTTACTCAATAAATGAGTTCTTTGAAATTGACATACATTTTTAAACAATGCAGTTTTAAAAGTTTTAAATGTTATGGTTGTTGTTTCTTAATTTTTTTTAATAATGAGATTTTAAATGAAACCTAGTTGTAAATCAATTTACATTTAAATCTCAATGTATTAATGAACAGAGCAAATTGCACTGCCTTATGTTGCATTTTTAAAGTTTGTTACTAGCCTCTGTTTGTAGTATTCTTAATTAGTTATTAAACATATGACAATTAGTACTTGATACTGTCTTTTATCTAGTAAATATAGTACTTTTAACTTTATATTATGTAATTTGATAAATATCTACATTGTTTTTATAATTAAATTTTTATTTTGTATATCTATGAAATGTATTGCAGTAAGATTGTAACATTCGACAATGTCTATATTGAAGTTTTTCATTCAATGACAATAAATATTATTATTATTATTAATATTATTATTATTATTATTATTCATTTATTTTATTCCATAGATCTTACATGAGCAATGAAGCTTTAAGATGTGGAACAAGTCAAAATTTTACAATATTACAATTACAATTTTTACAAAATTTTATAGTTTTACAATTTAGTAATTTTCTACAATTTTTACAATTTTGTGCAATTTTTTACAATATTTTGGCGAGATGTAGTGAGATGAGGTGAGGTCCGAGGATTCGCCAAAATATTACCTGGCATTTGCCTTTTGGTTGGGGAAAACCTCGGAAAAACCCAACCAGGTAATCAAATCAAAGGGGGGGGTAATCAAATCAAAGGGGTTGATGCCAAGGACTCGCCATAGACCATCCGGCTTTAGTCCCACGGCTGGGGAAAACCTAGGAAGAAACCATTCAATGAGACCAAAGGGGGATCCAACCCAAGCCCGAACGCAGCTCCGGATCAGCAGCCCAGCGAGTCTGCCGACTGAGCTACGTCGATGGCTCTAGTCGTACATTTCACTAAACAACAATAAATTCAGACGTTTGAGATGGGCAGGTCATATAGCACATATGAATTAATCCAGAAATGCGTATAGAGTGTTAGTTGGGAGGCCTGAGGGGGAAAAAGAGCTTTAGAAAGGCCGAGACGTAGATGGAAGGATAATATTAACATGGATTTGAAGAAAGTGGGATACGATGGTAGGGACTGGATTAATTTTGCTTAAGATAGGGATCGATGACGGACTTATGTGAGGGCGGCAATGAACCTCCGGGTTCTTTAAAAGCCATTTGTAAGTAAGTAATCAGGTGATCAATTGTACAAAATTTTAAGTTAATGTGTTAAGTTTGGATGCTAAATGTACAAGTTAATTTGTCTTCTGTGATGACTATTCTTGCATTTCATTCATTCATTCATTCATTCATTCATTCATTCATTCATTCATTCATTCATTCATTCATTCATTCATTCATTCATTCATTCATTCACACCCAAGAACAGGTCTTTCACTGGAAACTCAATATTCTCCATTATCCCCCCTTTCCCGCCTTCCTCTTTGTCTCCTCATACGATGCATGTATCTCAATGTCGTCTATCATCTGATATCTTCTTCCGCTCCGGACTCTTCTCCCGTTCACCATTCCTTCCAGTGCATCCTTCAGTAAGCAGTTTCTTCTCAGCCAGTGACCCAGCCAATTCCTTTTCCTCTTCCTGATCAGTTTCAGCATCGTTCTTTCTTCACCCACTCTTTCTAACACATCTTCATTTCTTATTCTGTCTGTCCATTTCACATGCTCCATTCTTTCCCATATCCACATTTCAAATGCTTCTAGTCGGTTCTCTTCAATTCGTAACGTTCGTGTTTCTATCCAATACAATGCTACACTCCATATAGAGCACTACACTAGTCTCTTTCTTAGTTCTTTTTACAAAAATTAACACAAAATACTTCTTTCCCTATTAAAAAGAACCTTCTTTGGTATAGCAATGCTTCTTTCCATGGATTATTGCTTAGTTAACTGTCCGATGACAGGTTTGAACCTCATAAGGAACAGCAATACGATATAATTCATGAGGAAACTGAGCCAGGAGATAATGGGTTAAAGGTGATGAGCTCTTTTCAGCCTCCATTCCATGGATTACTAATGTAAATTTCATTGCTAGATAAATTAGATTATTATGGAATTAAAGGTGTTGCACACCAATGGTTTCACTCATATCTCATAGATAGGAAAGAGAAAGTTGAAATCAATACAACTATGAAATCTGCATCGACATGGGGAACTATTAATAATGGAATTCCTCAAGGATCAATATTAGGTCCCCTACTTTTTCTAGTGTTTATAAATGATCTTGCCCCCCTAATAAAAGATGTAGGTCATCCCATATTATTTGCAGATGACACAAGTATAGTAATTACAGCCAATAACACCAACACATTCCAATCTTCAACAGAGGGAATTCTCTTCAAAATATGTGACTGGTTCTCAGTCAATAAATTGGTATTAAATGGTAACAAAACTAACATAATTCAATTTAAATCCTGTCCAAATTCAACGTCTCAAATTTCTAGCGCAATAATTAATAATAGATCCCTATTAGAAACAACAACAACCAAATTTCTTAGCTTAAAAAT